>NW_026967811.1:0-176219 GCF_028390025.1 Pseudophryne corroboree | reverse complement strand
GTGTCTCATCACTAGAGTTGATATTTTATCCTTGCTTTAACTGTAAAACAGTCTTGCAGTGTTTAGCTTGTAAAAAATGACCACAGAAGCTAAAATATGACATTAATTATGATAACATTGTTGTTGTTGTTGTTGTTGTTGTTTTTTAAACCTTTTCTATCACCGTGGACAGCTTATTCAAGTGCCATCTGGCATGCATGTTCCTTTGTTGCTCATCATTCATCACCAAAAATGATTTTCTTTTTCAATTCTTATGACTATACTGATTGTATTGAATAAAATCCACATCTAGCATAACCAATTAATGCTGCAAAGTGCTCCAGTGGCGCAATTGGTCAGCGCGCAGTACTTATAAGACAGTATCTGTTGAGCAATGCCGAGGTTGTGAGTTCAAGCCTCACCTGGAGCATCTTTGTACACTGTTTTTTTTCCTTTTCTTATGTCATTAGTCATTGATTATAAACTGCTACCTTAATATTTAATATGATATTACAAAGGATGGAAGAAAGAAAGAAAAAACTCAAACATGATTGTGCATTTAAGTTGTCAGCACACATCTGCTTTGGTTCAAATGCACTGCATATCTTCCTTCAGTCAGCCAACAAAACAGCAATGGAAAAGATTAACATACTGTTGGTAAAGCAGTTGCATCAAATTGATTTTCTGCAATATAGCATGATAATCCATACTGACAGCTCTGGATAGTACCAGCACATTTCTTGCTGGACTTGGTAATGCAAAGAACACAGTAAACAGCTTCACTTTTTTTCAAAAATAAATAATTGACTATTAAAAACCTATCAGTCTTAAATAAGGACATCAGTAAGCACCACTGGCATAATGGATAAGGCACTGTTCTCCTAAACCAGGGGTTCCAAGTCCCATATGGGGTGGAAGTCATTACAGCAAGTGTCTCATCACTAGAGTTGACATTTTATCCTTGCTTCAACTGTAAAACAGTCTTGCAGGGTTTAGCTTGTGAAAAAGTGACCACAGAAGCTAAAATATGACATTAATTATGATAACATTGTTGTTGCTGTTTTTTAAACCTTTTCTATCACCGTGGACAGCTTATTCAAGTGCCATCTGGCATGCATGTTCCTTTGTTGCTCATCATTCATCACCAAAAATGATTTTCTTTTTCAATTCTTATGACTGTACTGATTGTATTGAATAAAATCCACATCTAGCATAACCAATTAATGCTGCAAAGTGCTCCAGTGGCGCAATTGGTCAGCGCGCAGTACTAATAATACAGTATCTGTTGACCAAGGCCGAGGTTGTGAGTTCAAGCCTCACCTGGAGCATCTTTGTATACTGTTTTTTTTTCCTTTTCTTATGTCATTAGTCATTGATAATAAACTGCTACCTTAATATTTAATATGATATTACAAAGGATGGAAGAAAGAAAGAAAAACACAAACATGATTGTGCATTTAAGTTGTCAGCACACATCTGCTTTGGTTCAAATGCACTGCATATCTACCTTTAGTCAGCCAACAAAACAGCAATGGAAAAGATTAACATACTGTTGGTAAAGCAGTTGCATCAAATTGATTTTCTGCAATATAGCATGATAATCCATACTGACAGCTCTGGATAGTACCAGCACATTTCTTGCTGGACTTGGTAATGTAAAGAGTACAGTAAACAGCTTCACTTTTTTTCAAAAATAAATAATTGACTATTAAATACCTATCAGTCTTAAATAAGGACATCAGTAAGCACCACTGGCATAATGGATAAGTCACTGCCCTCCTAAGCCAGGGGTTCCAAGTCCCATATGGGGTGGAAGTCATTACAGCAAGTGTCTCATCACTAGAGTTGATATTTTATCCTTGCTTCAACTGTAAAACAGTCTTGCAGTGTTTAGCTTGTAAAAAATGACCACAGAAGCTAAAATATGACATTAATTATGATAACATTGTTGTTGTTGTTGTTGTTGTTTAAACCTTTTCTATCACCGTGGACAGCTTATTCAAGTGCCATCTGGCATGCATGTTCCTTTGTTGCTCATCATTCATCACCAAAAATGATTTTCTTTTTCAATTCTTATGACTGTACTGATTGTATTGAATAAAATCCACATCTAGCATAACCAATTAATGCTGAAAAGTGATCCAGTGGCGCAATTGGTCAGCGCACAGTACTTTTAAGACAGTATCTGTTGAGCAATGCCGAGGTCGTGAGTTCAAGCCTCACCTGGAGCATCTTTGAATACTTTTTGTTTCCTTTTCTTATGTCATTAGTCATTGATTATAAATTGCTACCTTAATATTTAATATGATATTACAAAGGATGGAAGAAAGAAAGAAAAAACACAACCATGATTGTGCATTTAAGTTGTCAGCACACATCTGCTTTGGTTCAAATGCACTGCATATCTTCCTTCAGTCAGCCAACAAAACAGCAATGGAAAAGATTAACATACTGTTGGTAAAGCAGTTACATCAAATTGATTTTCTGCAATATAGCATGATAATCCATACTGACAGCTCTGGATAGTACCAGCACATTTCTTGCTGGACTTGGTAATGCAAAGAACACAGTAAACAGCTTCACTTTTTTTCAAAAATAAACAATTGACTATTAAAAACCTATCAGTCTTAAATAAGGACATCAGTAAGCACCACTGGCATAATGGATAAGGCACTGTTCTCCTAAGCAAGGGGTTCCAAGTCCCATATGGGGTGGAAGTCATTACAGCAAGTGTCTCATCACTAGAGTTGATATTTTATCCTTGCTTCAACTGTAAAACAGTCTTGCAGGGTTTAGCTTGTAAAAAATGACCACACAAGCTAAAATATGACATTAATTATGATAACATTGTTGTTGTTGTTTTTTAAACCTTTTCTATCACCGTGGACAGCTTATTCAAGTGCCATCTGGCATGCATGTTCCTTTGTTGCTCATCATTCATCACCAAAAATGATTTTCTTTTTCAATTCTTATGACTGTACTGATTGTATTGAATAAAATCCACATCTAGCATAACCAATCAATGCTGCAAAGTGCTCCAGTGGCGCAATTGGTCAGCGCGCAGTACCAATAAGACAATATCTGTTGAGCAATGCTGAGGTTGTGAGTTCAAGCCTCACCTGGAGCATCTTTGTATACTGTTTTTTTTTCCTTTTCTTATGTCATTAGTCATTGATTATAAACTGCTACCTTAATATTTAATATGATATTACAAAGGATGGAAGAAAGAAAGAAAAAACACAAACATGATTGTGCATTTAAGTTGTCAGCACACATCTGCTTTGGTTCAAATGCACTGCATATCTTCCTTCAGTCAGCTAACGAAACAGCAATGGAAAAGATTAACATACTGTTGGTAAAGCAGTTGCATCAAATTGATTTTCTGCAATATAGCATGATAATCCATACTGACAGCTCTGGATAGTACCAGCACATTTCTTGCTGGACTTGGTAATGCAAAGAACACAGTAAACAGCTTCACTTTTTTTCAAAAATAAATAATTGACTATTAAAAACCTATCAGTCTTAAATAAAGACATCAGTAAGCAGCACTGGCATAATGGATAAGGCACTGTTCTCCTAAGCCAGTGGTTGTGGGTTTAAGTCCTGTCTGAGTTGGAAGTCATTACAGCAAGTGTCTCATCACTAGAGTTGATATTTTATCCTTGCTTCAACTGTAAAACAGTCTTGCAGGGTTTAGCTTGTAAAAAATGACCACACAAGCTAAAATATGACATTAATTATGATAACATTGTTGTTGTTGTTTTTTAAACCTTTTCTATCACCGTGGACAGCCTATTCAAGTGCCATCTGGCATGCATGTTCCTTTGTTGCTCATCATTCATCACCAAAAATGATTTTCTTTTTCAATTCTTATGACTGTACTGATTGTATTGAATAAAATCCACATCTAGCATAACCAATTAATGCTGCAAAGTGCTCCAGTGGCGCAATTGGTCAGCGCGCAGTACTTATAAGACAGTATCTGTTGAGCAATGCCGAGGTTGTGAGTTCAAGCCTCACCTGGAGCATCTTTGTACACTGTTTTTTTCCTTTTCTTATGTCATTAGTCATTGATTATAAACTGCTACCTTAATATTTAATATGATATTACAAAGGATGGAAGAAAGAAAGAAAAAACTCAAACATGATTGTGCATTTAAGTTGTCAGCACACATCTGCTTTGGTTCAAATGCACTGCATATCTTCCTTCAGTCAGCCAACAAAACAGCAATGGAAAAGATTAACATACTGTTGGTAAAGCAGTTGCATCAAATTGATTTTCTGCAATATAGCATGATAATCCATACTGACAGCTCTGGATAGTACCAGCACATTTCTTGCTGGACTTGGTAATGCAAAGAACACAGTAAACAGCTTCACTTTTTCCTCAAAAATAAATAATTGACTATTAAAAACCTAACAGTCTTAAATAAGAACATCAGTAAGCACCACTGGCATAATGGATAAGTCACTGCCCTCCTAAGCCAGGGGTTCCAAGTCCCATATGGGGTGGAAGTCATTACAGCAAGTGTCTCATCACTAGAGTTGATATTTTATCCTTGCTTCAACTGTAAAACAGTCTTGCAGGGTTTAGCTTGTAAAAAATGACCACACAAGCTAAAATATGACATTAATTATGATAACATTGTTGTTGTTGTTTTTTAAACCTTTTCTATCACCGTGGACAGCCTATTCAAGTGCCATCTGGCATGCATGTTCCTTTGTTGCTCATCATTCATCACCAAAAATGATTTTCTTTTTCAATTCTTATGACTGTACTGATTGTATTGAATAAAATCCACATCTAGCATAACCAATTAATGCTGCAAAGTGCTCCAGTGGCGCAATTGGTCAGCGTGCAGAACTAATAAGACAGTATCTGTTAAACAATGCCGAGGTTGTGAGTTCAAGCCTCACCTGGAGCATCTTTGTATATTGTTTTTTTTTCCTTTTCTTATGTCATTAGTCATTGATTATAAACTGCTACCTTAATATTTAATATGATATTACAAAGGATGGAAGAAAGAAAGAAAAAACACAAACATGATAGTGCATTTAAGTTGTCAGCACACATCTGCTTTGGTTCAAATGCACTGCATATCTTCCTTCAGTCAGCCAACAAAACAGCAATGGAAAAGATTAACATACTGTTGGTAAAGCAGTTGCATCAAATTGATTTTCTGCAATATAGCATGATAATCCATACTGACAGCTCTGGATAGTACCAGCACATTTCTTGCTGGACTTGGTAATGCAAAGAACACGGTAAACAGCTTCACTTTTTTTCAAAAATAAATAATTGACTATTAAAAACCTATCAGTCTTAAATAAAGACATCAGTAAGCAGCACTGGCATAATGGATAAGGCACTGTTCTCCTAAGCCAGTGGTTGTGGGTTTAAGTCCCGTCTGAGTTGGAAGTCATTACAGCAAGTGTCTCATCACTAGAGTTGATATTTTATCCTTGCTTCAACTGTAAAACAGTCTTGCAGTGTTTAGCTTGTAAAAAATGACCACAGAAGCTAAAATATGACATTAATTATGATAACATTGTTGTTGTTGTTTTTTAAACCTTTTCTATCACCGTGGACAGCCTATTCAAGTGCCATCTGGCAAGCATGTTCCTTTGTTGCTCATCATTCATCACCAAAAATTATTTTCTTTTTCAATTCTTATGACTGTACTGATTGTATTGAAATTAATCCACATCTAGCATAACCAATTAATGCTGCAAAGTGCTCCAGTGGCGCAATTGGTCAGCACGCGGTACTTATAAGACAGTATCTGTTGAGCAATGGTGAGGTTGTGAGTTTAAGCCTCACCCGGAGTATCTTTGTATACTGTTTTTTTTTTCCTTTTCTTATGTCATTAGTCATTGATTATAAACTGCTACCTTAATATTTAATATGATATTACAAAGGATGGAAGAAAGAAAGAAAAAACACAAACATGATTGTGCATTTAAGTTGTCAGCACACATCTGCTTTGGTTCAAATGCACTGCATATCTTCCTTCAGTCAGCCAACAAAACAGCAATGGAAAAGATTAACATACTGTTGGTAAAGCCGTTGCATCAAATTGATTTTCTGCAATATAGCATGATAATCCATACTGACAGCTCTGGATAGTACCAGCACATTTCTTGCTGGACTTGGTAATGCAAAGAACACAGTAAACAGCTTCACTTTTTCCTCAAAAATAAATAATTGACTATTAAAAACCTAACAGTCTTAAATAAGAACATCAGTAAGCACCACTGGCATAATGGATAAGTCACTGCCCTCCTAAGCCAGGGGTTCCAAGTCCCATATGGGGTGGAAGTCATTACAGCAAGTGTCTCATCACTAGAGTTGATATTTTATCCTGGCTTCAACTATAAAACAGTCTTGCAGGGTTTAGCTTGTAAAAAATGACCACAGAAGCTAAAATATGACATTAATTATGATAACATTGTTGTTGTTGTTGTTGTTTTTTAAACCTTTTCTATCACCGTGTACAGCTTATTCAAGTGCCATCTGGCATGCATGTTCCTTTGTTGCTCATCATTCTTCACCAAACATGATTTTCTTTTTCAATTCTTATTACTGTACTGATTGTATTGAATAAAATCCACATCTAGCATAACCAATTAATGCTGCAAAGTGCTCCAGTGGCGCAATTGGTCAGCGTGCAGTACTAATAAGACAGTATCTGTTGAGCAATGCCGAGGTTGTGAGTTCAAGCCTCACCTGGAGCATCTTTGTATACTGTTTTTTTTTCCTTTTCTTATGTCATTAGTCATTGATTATAAACTGCTACCTTAATATTTAATATGATATTACAAAGGATGGAAGAAAGAAAGAAAAAACACAAACATGATTGTGCATTTAAGTTGTCAGCACACATCTGCTTTGGTTCAAATGCACTGCATATCTTCCTTCAGTCAGCCAACAAAACAGCAATGGAAAAGATTAACATACTGTTGGTAAAGCAGTTGCATCAAATTGATTTTCTGCAATATAGCATGATAATCCATACTGACAGCTCTGGATAGTACCAGCACATTTCTTGCTGGACTTGGTAATGCAAAGAACACGGTAAACAGCTTCACTTTTTTTCAAAAATAAATAATTGACTATTAAAAACCTATCAGTCTTAAATAAAGACATCAGTAAGCACCACTGGCATAATGGATAAGGCACTGTTCTCCTAAGCCAGTGGTTGTGGGTTTAAGTCCCGTCTGAGTTGGAAGTCATTACAGCAAGTGTCTCATCACTAGAGTTGATATTTTATCCTTGCTTTAACTATAAAACAGTCTTGCAGTGTTTAGCTTGTAAAAAATGACCACAGAAGCTAAAATATGACATTAATTATGATAACATTGTTGTTGTTGTTGTTTTTTAAACCTTTTCTATCACCGTGGACAGCTTATTCAAGTGCCATCTGGCATGCATGTTCCTTTGTTGCTCAACATTCATCACCAAAAATTATTTTCTTTTTCAATTCTTATGACTGTACTGATTGTATTGAAATGAATCCACATCTAGCATAACCAATGAATGCTGCAAAGTGCTCCAGTGGCGCAATTGGTCAGCACGCGGTACTTATAAGACAGTATCTGTTGAGCAATGGTGAGGTTGTGAGTTTAAGCCTCACCTGGAGTATCTTTGTATACTGTTTTTTTTTCCTTTTCTTATGTCATTAGTCATTGATTATAAACTGCTACCTTAATATTTAATATGATATTACAAAGGATGGAAGAAAGAAAGAAAAAACACAAACATGATTGTGCATTTAAGTTGTCAGCACACATCTGCTTTGGTTCAAATGCACTGCATATCTTCCTTCAGTCAGCCAACAAAACAGCAATGGAAAAGATTAACATACTGTTGGTAAAGCAGTTGCATCAAATTGATTTTCTGCAATATAGCATGATAATCCATACTGACAGCTCTGGATAGTACCAGCACATTTCTTGCTGGACTTGGTAATGCAAAGAACACAGTAAACAGCTTCACTTTTTCCTCAAAAATAAATAATTGACTATTAAAAACCTAACAGTCTTAAATAAGAACATCAGTAAGCACCACTGGCATAATGGATAAGTCACTGCCCTCCTAAGCCAGGGGTTCCAAGTCCCATATGGGGTGGAAGTCATTACAGCAAGTGTCTCATCACTAGAGTTGATATTTTATCCTGGCTTCAACTATAAAACAGTCTTGCAGGGTTTAGCTTGTAAAAAATGACCACAGAAGCTAAAATATGACATTAATTATGATAACATTGTTGTTGTTGTTTTTTAAACCTTTTCTATCACCGTGGACAGCTTATTCAAGTGCCATCTGGCATGCATGTTCCTTTGTTGCTCATCATTCATCACCAAACATGATTTTCTTTTTCAATTCTTATTACTGTACTGATTGTATTGAATAAAATCCACATCTAGCATAACCAATTAATGCTGCAAAGTGCTCCAGTGGCGCAATTGGTCAGCGTGCAGTACTAATAAGACAGTATCTGTTAAGCAATGCCGAGGTTGTGAGTTCAAGCCTCACCTGGAGCATCTTTGTATACTGTTTTTTTTCCCTTTTCTTATGTCATTAGTCATTGATTATAAACTGCTACCTTAATATTTAATATGATATTACAAAGGATGGAAGAAAGAAAGAAAAAACACAAACATGATTGTGCATTTAAGTTGTCAGCACACATCTGCTTTGGTTCAAATGCACTGCACATCTTCCTTCAGTCAGCCAACAAAACAGCAATGGAAAAGATTAACATACTGTTGGTAAAGCAGTTGCATCAAATTGATTTTCTGCAATATAGCATGATAATCCATACTGACAGCTCTGGATAGTACCAGCACATTTCTTGCTGGACTTGGTAATGCAAAGAACACGGTAAACAGCTTCACTTTTTTTCAAAAATAAATAATTGACTATTAAAAACCTATCAGTCTTAAATAAAGACATCAGTAAGCACCACTGGCATAATTGATAAGGCACTGTTCTCCTAAGCCAGTGGTTGTGGGTTTAAGTCCCGTCTGAGTTGGAAGTCATTACAGCAAGTGTCTCATCACTAGAGTTGATATTTTATCCTTGCTTTAACTGTAAAACAGCCTTGCAGTGTTTAGCTTGTAAAAAATGACCACAGAAGCTAAAATATGACATTAATTATGATAACATTGTTGTTGTTGTTGTTGTTGTTGTTTTTTAAACCTTTTCTATCACCGTGGACAGCTTATTCAAGTGCCATCTGGCATGCATGTTCCTTTGTTGCTCATCATTCATCACCAAAAATGATTTTCTTTTTCAATTCTTATGACTGTACTGATTGTATTGAATAAAATCCACATCTAGCATAACCAATTAATGCTGCAAAGTGCTCCAGTGGCGCAATTGGTCAGCGCGCAGTACTTATAAGACAGTATCTGTTGAGCAATGCCGAGGTTGTGAGTTCAAGCCTCACCTGGAGCATCTTTGTACACTGTTTTTTTTCCTTTTCTTATGTCATTAGTCATTGATTATAAACTGCTACCTTAATATTTAATGTGATATTACAAAGGATGGAAGAAAGAAAGAAAAAACTCAAACATGATTGTGCATTTAAGTTGTCAGCACACATCTGCTTTGGTTCAAATGCACTGCATATCTTCCTTCAGTCAGCCAACAAAACAGCAATGGAAAAGATTAACATACTGTTGGTAAAGCAGTTGCATCAAATTGATTTTCTGCAATATAGCATGATAATCCATACTGACAGCTCTGGATAGTACCAGCACATTTCTTGCTGGACTTGGTAATGCAAAGAACACGGTAAACAGCTTCACTTTTTCCTCAAAAATAAATAATTGACTATTAAAAACCTAACAGTCTTAAATAAGAACATCAGTAAGCACCACTGGCATAATGGATAAGTCACTGCCCTCCTAAGCCAGGGGTTCCAAGTCCCATATGGGGTGGAAGTCATTACAGCAAGTGTCTCATCACTAGAGTTGATATTTTACCCTTGCTTCAACTGTAAAACAGTCTTGCAGGGTTTAGCTTGTAAAAAATGACCACAGAAGCTAAAATATGACATTAATTATGATAACATTGTTGTTGTTGTTTTTTAAACCTTTTTTTATCACCGTGGACAGCTTATTCAAGTGCCATCTGGCATGTATGTTCCTTTGTTGCTCATCATTCATCACCAAAAATGATTTTCTTTTTCAATTCTTATGACTGTACTGATTGTATTGAATAAAATCCACATCTAGCATAACCAATTAATGCTGCAAAGTGCTCCAGTGGCGCAATTGGTCAGCGTGCAGTACTAATAAGACAGTATCTGTTAAGCAATGCCGAGGTTGTGAGTTCAAGCCTCACCTGGAGCATCTTTGTATATTGTTTTTTTTTCCTTTTCTTATGTCATTAGTCATTGATTATAAACTGCTACCTTAATATTTAATACGATATTACAAAGGATGGAAGAAAGAAAGAAAAAACACAAACATGATTGTGCATTTAAGTTGTCAGCACACATCTGCTTTGGTTCAAATGCACTGCATATCTTCCTTCAGTCAGCCAACAAAACAGCAATGGAAAAGATTAACATACTGTTGGTAAAGCAGTTGCATCAAATTGATTTTCTGCAATATAGCATGATAATCCATACTGACAGCTCTGGATAGTACCAGCACATTTCTTGCTGGACTTGGTAATGCAAAGAACACGGTAAACAGCTTCACTTTTTTTCAAAAATAAATAATTGACTATTAAAAACCGATCAGTCTTAAATAAAGACATCAGTAAGCACCACTGGCATAATGGATAAGGCACTGTTCTCCTAAGCCAGTGGTTGTGGGTTTAAGTCCCGTCTGAGTTGGAAGTCATTACAGCAAGTGTCTCATCACTAGAGTTGATATTTTATCCTTGCTTCAACTATAAAACAGTCTTGCAGTGTTTAGCTTGTAAAAAATGACCACAGAAGCTAAAATATGACATTAATTATGATAACATTGTTGTTGTTGTTTTTTAAACCTTTTCTATCACCGTGGACAGCTTATTCAAGTGCCATCTGGCATGCATGTTCCTTTGTTGCTCAACATTCATCACCAAAAATTATTTTCTTTTTCAATTCTTATGACTGTACTGATTGTATTGAAATGAATCCACATCTAGCATAACCAATTAATGCTGCAAAGTGCTCCAGTGGCGCAATTGGTCAGCACGCGGTACTTATAAGACAGTATCTGTTGAGCAATGGTGAGGTTGTGAGTTTAAGCCTCACCTGGAGTATCTTTGTATACTGTTTTTTTTTTCCTTTTCTTATGTCATTAGTCATTGATTATAAACTGCTACCTTAATATTTAATATGATATTACAAAGGATGGAAGAAAGAAAGAAAAAACACAAACATGATTGTGCATTTAAGTTGTCAGCACACATCTGCTTTGGTTCAAATGCACTGCATATCTTCCTTCAGTCAGCCAACAAAACAGCAATGGAAAAGATTAACATACTGTTGGTAAAGCAGTTGCATCAAATTGATTTTCTGCAATATAGCATGATAATCCATACTGACAGCTCTGGATAGTACCAGCACATTTCTTGCTGGACTTGGTAATGCAAAGAACACAGTAAACAGCTTCACTTTTTCCTCAAAAATAAATAATTGACTATTAAAAACCTAACAGTCTTAAATAAGAACATCAGTAAGCACCACTGGCATAATGGATAAGTCACTGCCCTCCTAAGCCAGGGGTTCCAAGTCCCATATGGGGTGGAAGTCATTACAGCAAGTGTCTCATCACTAGAGTTGATATTTTATCCTGGCTTCAACTATAAAACAGTCTTGCAGGGTTTAGCTTGTAAAAAATGACCACAGAAGCTAAAATATGACATTAATTATGATAACATTGTTGTTGTTGTTTTTTTAAACCTTTTCTATCACCGTGGACAGCTTATTCAAGTGCCATCTGGCATGCATGTTCCTTTGTTGCTCATCATTCATCACCAAACATGATTTTCTTTTTCAATTCTTATTACTGTACTGATTGTATTGAATAAAATCCACATCTAGCATAACCAATTAATGCTGCAAAGTGCTCCAGTGGCGCAATTGGTCAGCGTGCAGTACTAATAAGACAGTATCTGTTGAGCAATGCCGAGGTTGTGAGTTCAAGCCTCACCTGGAGCATCTTTGTATACTGTTTTTTTTTCCTTTTCTTATGTCATTAGTCGTTGATTATAAACTGCTACCTTAATATTTAATATGATATTACAAAGGATGGAAGAAAGAAAGAAAAAACACAAACATGATTGTGCATTTAAGTTGTCAGCACACATCTGCTTTGGTTCAAATGCACTGCATATCTTCCTTCAGTCAGCCAACAAAACAGCAATGGAAAAGATTAACATACTGTTGGTAAAGCAGTTGCATCAAATTGATTTTCTGCAATATAGCATGATAATCCATACTGACAGCTCTGGATAGTACCAGCACATTTCTTGCTGGACTTGGTAATGCAAAGAACACGGTAAACAGCTTCACTTTTTTTCAAAAATAAATAATTGACTATTAAAAACCTATCAGTCTTAAATAAAGACATCAGTAAGCACCACTGGCATAATGGATAAGTCACTGCCCTCCTAAGCCAGGGGTTCCAAGTCCCATATGGGGTGGAAGTCATTACAGCAAGTGTCTCATCACTAGAGTTGATATTTTATCCTGGCTTCAACTGTAAAACAGTCTTGCAGGGTTTAGCTTGTAAAAAATGACCACAGAAGCTAAAATATGACATTAATTATGATAACATTGTTATTGTTGTTTTTTAAACCTTTTCTATCACCGTGGACAGCTTATTCAAGTGCCATCTGGCATGCATGTTCCTTTGTTGCTCATCATTCATCACCAAAAATGATTTTCTTTTTCAATTCTTATTACTGTACTGATTGTATTGAATAAAATCCACATCTAGCATAACCAGTTAATGCTGCAAAGTGATCCAGTGGCGCAATTGGTCAGCGTGCAGTACTAATAAGACAGTATCTGTTGAGCAATGCCGAGGTTGTGAGTTCAAGCCTCACCTGGAGCATCTTTGTATACTGTTTTTTTTTTCCTTTTCTTATGTCATTAGTCATTGATTATAAACTGCTACCTTAATATTTAATATGATATTACAAAGGATGGAAGAAAGAAAGAAAAAACACAAACATGATTGTGCATTTAAGTTGTCAGCACACATCTGCTTTGGTTCAAATGCACTGCATATCTTCCTTCAGTCAGCCAACAAAACAGCAATGGAAAAGATTAACATACTGTTGGTAAAGCAGTTGCATCAAATTGATTTTCTGCAATATAGCATGATAATCCATACTGACAGCTCTGGATAGTACCAGCACATTTCTTGCTGGACTTGGTAATGCAAAGAACACGGTAAACAGCTTCACTTTTTTTCAAAAATAAATAATTGACTATTAAAAACCTATCAGTCTTAAATAAAGACATCAGTAAGCACCACTGGCATAATGGATAAGGCACTGTTCTCCTAAGCAAGTGGTTGTGGGTTTAAGTCCCGTCTGAGTTGGAAGTCATTACAGCAAGTGTCTCATCACTAGAGTTGATATTTTATCCTTGCTTCAACTGTAAAACAGTCTTGCAGTGTTTAGCTTGTAAAAAATGACCACAGAAGCTAAAATATGACATTAATTATGATAACATTGTTGTTGTTGTTTTTTAAACCTTTTCTATCACCGTGGACAGCTTATTCAAGTGCCATCTGGCATGCATGTTCCTTTGTTGCTCATCATTCATCACCAAAAATGATTTTCTTTTTCAATTCTTATGACTGTACTGATTGTATTGAATAAAATCCACATCTAGCATAACCAATTAATGCTGCAAAGTGCTCCAGTGGTGCAATTGGTCAGCACGCGGTACTTATAAGACAGTATCTGTTGAGCAATGGTGAGGTTGTGAGTTCAAGCCTCACCTGGAGTATCTTTGTATACTGTTTTTTTTTCCCTTTTCTTATGTCATTAGTCATTGATTATAAACTGCTACCTTAATATTTAATATGATATTACAAAGGATGGAAGAAAGAAAGAAAAAACACAAACATGATTGTGCATTTAAGTTGTCAGCACACATCTGCTTTGGTTCAAATGCACTGCATATCTTCCTTCAGTCAGCCAACAAAACAGCAATGGAAAAGATTAACATACTGTTGGTAAAGCAGTTGCATCAAATTGATTTTCTGCAATATAGCATGATAATCCATACTGACAGCTCTGGATAGTACCAGCACATTTCTTGCTGGACTTGGTAATGCATAGAACACAGTAAACAGCTTCACTTTTTCCTCAAAAATAAATAATTGACTATTAAAAACCTAACAGTCTTAAATAAGAACATCAGTAAGCACCACTGGCATAATGGATAAGTCACTGCCCTCCTAAGCCAGGGGTTCCAAGTCCCATATGGGGTGGAAGTCATTACAGCAAGTGTCTCATCACTAGAGTTGATATTTTATCCTTGCTTCAACTGTAAAACAGTCTTGCAGTGTTTAGCTTGTAAAAAATGACCACAGAAGCTAAAATATGACATTAATTATGATAACATTGTTGTTGTTGTTTTTTAAACCTTTTCTATCACCGTGGACAGCTTATTCAAGTGCCATCTGGCATGCATGTTCCTTTGTTGCTCATCATTCATCACCAAAAATGATTTTCTTTTTCAATTCTTATGACTGTACTGATTGTATTGAATAAAATCCACATCTAGCATAACCAATTAATGCTGCAAAGTGCTCCAGTGGCGCAATTAGTCAGCGCGCAGTACTAATAAAACAGTATCTGTTGACCAAGGCCGAGTTTGTGAGTTCAAGCCTCACCTGGAGCATCTTTGTATACTGTTTTTTTTCCCTTTTCTTATGTCATTAGTCATTGATTATAAACTGCTACCTTAATATTTAATATGATATTACAAAGGATGGAAGAAAAAAAAAAAAACACAAACATGATTGTGCATTTAAGTTGTCAGCACACATCTGCTTTGGTTCAAATGCACTGCATATCTTCCTTCAGTCAGCCAACAAAACAGCAATGGAAAAGATTAACATACTGTTGGTAAAGCAGTTGCATCAAATTGATTTTCTGCAATATAGCATGATAATCCATACTGACAGCTCTGGATAGTACCAGCACATTTCTTGCTGGACTTGGTAATGCAAAGAACACAGTAAACAGCTTCACTTTTTTTCAAAAATAAATAATTGACTATTAAAAACCTAACAGTCTTAAATAAAGACATCATTAAGCACCACTGGCATAATGGATAAGGCACTGTTCTCCTAAGCCAGTGGTTGTGGGTTTAAGTCCCGTCTGAGTTGGAAGTCATTACAGCAAGTGTCTCATCACTAGAGTTGATATTTTATCCTTGCTTCAACTGTAAAACAGTCTTGCAGTGTTTAGCTTGTAAAAAATGACCACAGAAGCTAAAATATGACATTAATTATGATAACATTGTTGTTGTTTTTTTTTAAACCTTTTCTATCACCGTGGACAGCTTATTCAAGAGCCATCTGGCATGCTTGTTCCTTTGTTGCTCATCATTTATCACCAAAAATGATTTTCTTTTTCAATTCTTATGACTGTACTGATTGTATTGAATAAAATCCACATCTAGCATAACCAACTAATGCTGCAAAGTGCTCCAGTGGCGCAATTGGTCAGCACGCGGTACTTATAAGACAGTATCTGTTGAGCAATGGTGAGGTTGTGAGTTCAAGCCTCACCCGGAGTATCTCTGTATACTGTTTTTTTTTTCCTTTTCTTATGTCATTAGTCATTGATTATAAACTGCTACCTTAATATTTAATATGATATTACAAAGGATGGAAGAAAGAAAGAAAAATCACAAACATGATTGTGCATTTAAGTTGTCAGCACACATCTGCTTTGGTTCAAATGCACTGCATATCTTCCTTCAGTCAGCCAACAAAACAGCAATGGAAAAGATTAACATACTGTTGGTAAAGCAGTTGCATCAAATTGATTTTCTGCAATATAGCATGATAATCCATACTGACAGCTCTGGATAGTACCAGCACATTTCTTGCTGGACTTGGTAATGCATAGAACACAGTAAACAGCTTCACTTTTTCCTCAAAAATAAATAATTGACTATTAAAAACCTAACAGTCTTAAATAAGAACATCAGTAAGCACCACTGGCATAATGGATAAGTCACTGCCCTCCTAAGCCAGGGGTTCCAAGTCCCATATGGGGTGGAAGTCATTACAGCAAGTGTCTCATCACTAGAGTTGATATTTTATCCTTGCTTCAACTGTAAAACAGTCTTGCAGTGTTTAGCTTGTAAAAAATGACCACAGAAGCTAAAATATGACATTAATTATGATAACATTGTTGTTGTTGTTTTTTAAACCTTTTCTATCACCGTGGACAGCTTATTCAAGTGCCATCTGGCATGCATGTTCCTTTGTTGCTCATCATTCATCACAAAAAATTATTTTCTTTTTCAATTCTTATGACTGTACTGATTGTATTGAATAAAATCCACATCTAGCATAACCAATTAATGCTGCAAAGTGCTCCAGTGGCGCAATTGGTCAGCGCGCAGTACTTATAAAACAGTATCTGTTGAGCAATGCCGAGGTTGTGAGTTCACGCCTCACCTGGAGCATCTTTGTACACTGTTTTTTTTCTTTTCTTATGTCATTAGTCATTGATTATAAACTGCTAACTTAATATTTAATATGATATTACAAAGGATGGAAGAAAGAAAGAAAATACTCAAACATGATTGTGCATTTAAGTTGTCAGCACACATCTGCTTTGGTTCAAATGCACTGCATATCTTCCTTCAGTCAGCCAACAAAACAGCAATGGAAAAGATTAACATACTGTTGGTAAAGCAGTTGCATCAAATTGATTTTCTGCAATATAGCATGATAATCCATACTGACAGCTCTGGATAGTACCAGCACATTTCTTGCTGGACTTGGTAATGCAAAGAACACAGTAAACAGCTTCATTTTTTCCTCAAAAATAAATAATTGACTATTAAAAACCTAACAGTCTTAAATAAGAACATCAGTAAGCACCACTGGCATAATGGATAAGTCACTGCCCTCCTAAGCCAGGGGTTCCAAGTCCCATATGGGGTGGAAGTCATTACAGCAAGTGTCTCATCACTAGAGTTGATATTTTATCCTTGCTTCAACTGTAAAACAGTCTTGCAGGGTTTAGCTTGTAAAAAATGACCACAGAAGCTAAAATATGACATTAATTATGATAACATTGTTGTTGTTGTTTTTTAAACCTTTTCTATCACCGTGGACAGCTTATTCAAGTGCCATCTGGCATGTATGTTCCTTTGTTGCTCATCATTCATCACCAAAAATGATTTTCTTTTTCAATTCTTATGACTGTACTGATTGTATTGAATAAAATCCACATCTAGCATAACCAATTAATGCTGCAAAGTGCTCCAGTGGCGCAATTGGTCAGCGTGCAGTACTAATAAGACAGTATCTGTTGAGCAATGCCGAGGTTGTGAGTTCAAGCCTCACCTGGAGCATCTTTGTATATTGTTTTTTTTTCCTTTTCTTATGTCATTAGTCATTGATTATAAACTGCTACCTTAATATTTAATATGATATTACAAAGGATGGAAGAAAGAAAGAAAAAACACAAACATGATTGTGCATTTAAGTTGTCAGCACACATCTGCTTTGGTTCAAATGCACTGCATATCTTCCTTCAGTCAGCCAACAAAACAGCAATGGAAAAGATTAACATACTGTTGGTAAAGCAGTTGCATCAAATTGATTTTCTGCAATATAGCATGATAATCCATACTGACAGCTCTGGATAGTACCAGCACATTTCTTGCTGGACTTGGTAATGCAAAGAACACGGTAAACAGCTTCACTTTTTTTCAAAAATAAATAATTGACTATTAAAAACCTATCAATCTTAAATAAAGACATCAGTAAGCACCACTGGCATAATGGATAAGGCACTGTTCTCCTAAGCCAGTGGTTGTGGGTTTAAGTCCCGTCTGAAATGGAAGTCATTACAGCAAGTGTCTCATCACTAGAGTTGATATTTTATCCTTGCTTCAACTGTAAAACAGTCTTGCAGTGTTTAGCTTGTAAAAAATGACCACAGAAGCTAAAATATGACATTAATTATGATAACATTGTTGTTGTTGTTTTTTAAACCTTTTCTATCACCGTGGACAGCTTATTCAAGTGCCATCTGGCATGCATGTTCCTTTGTTGCTCATCATTCATCACCGAAAATGATTTTCTTTTTCAATTCTTATGACTGTACTGATTGTATTGAATAAAATCCACATCTAGCATAACCAATTAATGTTGCAAAGTGCTCCAGTGGTGCAATTTGTCAGCGCGCAGTACTTATAAGACAGTATCTGTTGAGCAATGGTGAGGTCGTGAGTTCAAGCCTCACCTGGAATATCTTTGTATTCTGTTTTTTTTTTCCTTTTCTTATGTCATTAGTCATTGATTATAAACTGCTACCTTAATATTTAATATGATATTACAAAGGATGGAAGAAAGAAAGAAAAAACACAAACATGATAGTGCATTTAAGTTGTCAGCACACATCTGCTTTGGTTCAAATGCACTGCATATCTTCCTTCAGTCAGCCAACAAAACAGCAATGGAAAAGATTAACATACTGTTGGTAAAGCAGTTGCATCAAATTGATTTTCTGCAATATAGCATGATAATCCATACTGACAGCTCTGGATAGTACCAGCACATTTCTTGCTGGACTTGGTAATGCATAGAACACAGTAAACAGCTTCACTTTTTCCTCAAAAATAAATAATTGACTATTAAAAACCTAACAGTCTTAAATAAGAACATCAGTAAGCACCACTGGCATAATGGATAAGTCACTGCCCTCCTAAGCCAGGGGTTCCAAGTCCCATATGGGGTGGAAGTCATTACAGCAAGTGTCTCATCACTAGAGTTGATATTTTATCCTTGCTTCAACTGTAAAACAGTCTTGCAGTGTTTAGCTTGTAAAAAATGACCACAGAAGCTAAAATATGACATTAATTATGATAACATTGTTGTTGTTGTTTTTTAAACCTTTTCTATCACCGTGGACAGCTTATTCAAGTGCCATCTGGCATGCATGTTCCTTTGTTGCTCATCATTCATCACCAAAAATGATTTTCTTTTTCAATTCTTATGACTGTACTGATTGTATTGAATAAAATCCACATCTAGCATAACCAATTAATGCTGCAAAGTGCTCCAGTGGCGCAATTGGTCAGCGCGCAGTACTTATAAAACAGTATCTGTTGAGCAATGCCGAGGTTGTGAGTTCAAGCCTCACCTGGAGCATTTTTGTACACTGTTTTTTTTTCCTTTTCTTATGTCATTAGTCATTGATTATAAACTGCTACCTTAATATTTAATATGATATTACAAAGGATGGAAGAAAGAAAGAAAAAACTCAAACATGATTGTGAATTTAAGTTGTCAGCACACATCTGCTTTGGTTCAAATGCACTGCATATCTTCCTTCAGTCAGCTAACAAAACAGCAATGGAAAAGATTAACATACTGTTGGTAAAGCAGTTGCATCAAATTGATTTTCTGCAATCAAGCATGATAATCCATACTGACAGCTCTGGATAGTACCAGCACATTTCTTGCTGGACTTGGTAATGCAAAGAACACGGTAAACAGCTTCACTTTTTTTCAAAAATAAATAATTGACTATTAAAAACCTATCAGTCTTAAATAAAGACATCAGTAAGCACCACTGGCATAATGGATAAGACACTGTTCTCCTAAGCCAGTGGTTGTGGGTTTAAGTCCCGTCTGAAATGGAAGTCATTACAGCAAGTGTCTCATCACTAGAGTTGATATTTTATCCTTGCTTCAACTGTAAAACAGTCTTGCAGTGTTTAGCTTGTAAAAAATGACCACAGAAGCTAAAATATGACATTAATTATGATAACATTGTTGTTGTTGTTTTTTAAACCTTTTCTATCACCGTGGACAGCTTATTCAAGTGCCATCTGGCATGCATGTTCCTTTGTTGCTCATCATTCATCACCAAAAATGATTTTCTTTTTCAATTCTTATGACTGTACTGATTGTATTGAATAAAATACACATCTAGCATAACCAATTAATGCTGCAAAGTGCTCCAGTGGTGCAATTGGTCAGCACGCGGTACTTATAAGACAGTATCTGTTGAGCAATGGTGAGGTTGTGAGTTCAAGCCTCACCTGGAGTATCTTTGTATACTGTTTTTTTTTCCCTTTTCTTATGTCATTAGTCATTGATTATAAACTGCTACCTTAATATTTAATATGATATTACAAAGGATGGAAGAAAGAAAGAAAAAACACAAACATGATTGTGCATTTAAGTTGTCAGCACACATCTGCTTTGGTTCAAATGCACTGCATATCTTCCTTCAGTCAGCCAACAAAACAGCAATGGAAAAGATTAACATACTGTTGGTAAAGCAGTTGCATCAAATTGATTTTCTGCAATATAGCATGATAATCCATACTGACAGCTCTGGATAGTACCAGCACATTTCTTGCTGGACTTGGTAATGCATAGAACACAGTAAACAGCTTCACTTTTTCCTCAAAAATAAATAATTGACTATTAAAAACCTAACAGTCTTAAATAAGAACATCAGTAAGCACCACTGGCATAATGGATAAGTCACTGCCCTCCTAAGCCAGGGGTTCCAAGTCCCATATGGGGTGAAAGTCATAACAGCAAGTGTCTCATCACTAGAGTTGATATTTTATCCTTGCTTCAACTGTAAAACAGTCTTGCAGTGTTTAGCTTGTAAAAAATGACCACAGAAGCTAAAATATGACATTAATTATGATAACATTGTTGTTGTTGTTTTTTAAACCTTTTCTATCACCGTGGACAGCTTATTCAAGTGCCATCTGGCATGCATGTTCCTTTGTTGCTCATCATTCATCACCAAAAATGATTTTCTTTTTCAATTCTTATGACTGTACTGATTGTATTGAATAAAATCCACATCTAGCATAACCAATTAATGCTGCAAAGTGCTCCAGTGGCGCAATTGGTCAGCGCGCAGTACTAATAAAACAGTATCTGTTGACCAAGGCCGAGTTTGTGAGTTCAAGCCTCACCTGGAGCATCTTTGTATACTGTTTTTTTCCCTTTTCTTATGTCATTAGTCATTGATTATAAACTGCTACCTTAATATTTAATATGATATTACAAAGGATGGAAGAAAAAAAAAAAAACACAAACATGATTGTGCATTTAAGTTGTCAGCACACATCTGCTTTGGTTCAAATGCACTGCATATCTTCCTTCAGTCAGCCAACAAAACAGCAATGGAAAAGATTAACATACTGTTGGTAAAGCAGTTGCATCAAATTGATTTTCTGCAATATAGCATGATAATCCATACTGACAGCTCTGGATAGTACCAGCACATTTCTTGCTGGACTTGGTAATGCAAAGAACACAGTAAACAGCTTCACTTTTTTTCAAAAATAAATAATTGACTATTAAAAACCTAACAGTCTTAAATAAAGACATCAGTAAGCACCACTGGCATAATGGATAAGGCACTGTTCTCCTAAGCCAGTGGTTGTGGGTTTAAATCCCGTCTGAGTTGGAAGTCATTACAGCAAGTGTCTCATCACTAGAGTTGATATTTTATCCTTGCTTCAACTGTAAAACAGTCTTGCAGTGTTTAGCTTGTAAAAAATGACCACAGAAGCTAAAATATGACATTAATTATGATAACATTGTTGTTGTTTTTTTTTAAACCTTTTCTATCACCGTGGACAGCTTATTCAAGAGCCATCTGGCATGCTTGTTCCTTTGTTGCTCATCATTTATCACCAAAAATGATTTTCTTTTTCAATTCTTATGACTGTACTGATTGTATTGAATAAAATCCACATCTAGCATAACCAATTAATGCTGCAAAGTGCTCCAGTGGCGCAATTGGTCAGCACGCGGTACTTATAAGACAGTATCTGTTGAGCAATGGTGAGGTTGTGAGTTCAAGCCTCACCCGGAGTATCTCTGTATACTGTTTTTTTTTTCCTTTTCTTATGTCATTAGTCATTGATTATAAACTGCTACCTTAATATTTAATATGATATTACAAAGGATGGAAGAAAGAAAGAAAAATCACAAACATGATTGTGCATTTAAGTTGTCAGCACACATCTGCTTTGGTTCAAATGCACTGCATATCTTCCTTCAGTCAGCCAACAAAACAGCAATGGAAAAGATTAACATACTGTTGGTAAAGCAGTTGCATCAAATTGATTTTCTGCAATATAGCATGATAATCCATACTGACAGCTCTGGATAGTACCAGCACATTTCTTGCTGGACTTGGTAATGCATAGAACACAGTAAACAGCTTCACTTTTTCCTCAAAAATAAATAATTGACTATTAAAAAACTAACAGTCTTAAATAAGAACATCAGTAAGCACCACTGGCATAATGGATAAGTCACTGCCCTCCTAAGCCAGGGGTTCCAAGTCCCATATGGGGTGGAAGTCATTACAGCAAGTGTCTCATCACTAGAGTTGATATTTTATCCTTGCTTCAACTGTAAAACAGTCTTGCAGTGTTTAGCTTGTAAAAAATGACCACAGAAGCTAAAATATGACATTAATTATGATAACATTGTTGTTGTTGTTTTTTAAACCTTTTCTATCACCGTGGACAGCTTATTCAAGTGCCATCTGGCATGCATGTTCCTTTGTTGCTCATCATTCATCACAAAAAATTATTTTATTTTTCAATTCTTATGACTGTACTGATTGTATTGAATAAAATCCACATCTAGCATAACCAATTAATGCTGCAAAGTGCTCCAGTGGCGCAATTGGTCAGCGTGCAGTACTTATAAGACAGTATCTGTTGAGCAATGCCGAGGTTGTGAGTTCACGCCTCACCTGGAGCATCTTTGTACACTGTTTTTTTTCTTTTCTTATGTCATTAGTCATTGATTATAAACTGCTAACTTAATATTTAATATGATATTACAAAGGATGGAAGAAAGAAAGAAAATACTCAAACATGATTGTGCATTTAAGTTGTCAGCACACATCTGCTTTGGTTCAAATGCACTGCATATCTTCCTTCAGTCAGCCAACAAAACAGCAATGGAAAAGATTAACATACTGTTGGTAAAGCAGTTGCATCAAATTGATTTTCTGCAATATAGCATGATAATCCATACTGACAGCTCTGGATAGTACCAGCACATTTCTTGCTGGACTTGGTAATGCAAAGAACACGGTAAACAGCTTCACTTTTTTTCAAAAATAAATAATTGACTATTAAAAACCTATCAATCTTAAATAAAGACATCAGTAAGCACCACTGGCATAATGGATAAGGCACTGTTCTCCTAAGCCAGTGGTTGTGGGTTTAAGTCCCGTCTGAAATGGAAGTCATTACAGCAAGTGTCTCATCACTAGAGTTGATATTTTATCCTTGCTTCAACTGTAAAACAGTCTTGCAGTGTTTAGCTTGTAAAAAATGACCACAGAAGCTAAAATATGACATTAATTATGATAACATTGTTGTTGTTGTTTTTTAAACCTTTTCTATCACCGTGGACAGCTTATTCAAGTGCCATCTGGCATGCATGTTCCTTTGTTGCTCATCATTCATCACCAAAAATGATTTTCTTTTTCAATTCTTATGACTGTACTGATTGTATTGAATAAAATCCACATCTAGCATAACCAATTAATGCTGCAAAGTGCTCCAGTGGCGCAATTGGTCAGCGCGCAGTACTTATAAAACAGTATCTGTTGAGCAATGCCGAGGTTGTGAGTTCAAGCCTCACCAGGAGCATTTTTGTACACTGTTTTTTTTTCCTTTTCTTATGTCATTAGTCATTGATTATAAACTGCTACCTTAATATTTAATATGATATTACAAAGGATGGAAGAAAGAAAGAAAAAACTCAAACATGATTGTGAATTTAAGTTGTCAGCACACATCTGCTTTGGTTCAAATGCACTGCATATCTTCCTTCAGTCAGCTAACAAAACAGCAATGGAAAAGATTAACATACTGTTGGTAAAGCAGTTGCATCAAATTGATTTTCTGCAATATAGCATGATTATCCATACTGACAGCTCTGGATAGTACCAGCACATTTCTTGCTGGACTTGGTAATGCAAAGAACACAGTAAACAGCTTCACTTTTTTTCAAAAATAAATAATTGACTATTAAAAACCTAACAGTCTTAAATTAGGACATCAGTGAGCACCACTGGCATAATGGATAAGGCACTGTACTCCTAAGCCAGTGGTTGTGGGTTTAAGTCCCATCTAAGTTGGAAGTCATTACAGCAAGTGTCTCATCACTAGAGTTGATATTTTATCCTTGCTTCAACTGTAAAACAGTCTTGCAGTATTTAGCTTGTAAAAAATGACCACAGAAGCTAAAATATGACATTAATTATGATAACATTGTTGTTGTTGTTTTTTAAACCTTTTCTATCTCCGTGGACAACTTATTCAAGTGCCATCTGGCATGCATGTTCCTTTGTTGCTCATCATTCATCACCAAAAATGAATTTCTTTTTCAATTCTTATGACTGTACTGATTGTATTGAATAAAATCCACATCTAGCATAACCAATTAATGCTGCAAAGAGCTCCAGTGGCGCAATTGGTCAGCATGCGGTACTTATAAGACAGTATCTGTTGAGCAATGCCAAGGTTGTGAGTTCAAGCCTCACCTGGAGCATCTTTGTATACTGTTTTTTTTCCTTTTCTTATGTCATTAGTCATTGATTATAAACTGCTACCTTAATATTTAATATGATATTACAAAGGATGGAAGAAAGAAAGAAAAAACACAAACATGATTGTGCATTTAAGTTGTCAGCACACATCTGCTTTGGTTCAAATGCACGGCATATCTTCCTTCAGTCAGCCAACAAAACAGCAATGGAAAAGATTAACATACTGTTGGTAAAGCAGTTGCTTCAAATTGATTTTCTGCAATATAGCATGATAATCCATACTTACAGCTCTGGATAGTACCAGCACATTTCTTGCTGGACTTGGTAATGCAAAGAACACAGTAAACAGCTTCACTTTTTTTCAAAAATAAATAATTGACTATTAAAAACCTAACAGTCTTAAATAAGGACATCAGTAAGCACCACTGGCATAATGGATAAGGCACTGTTCTCCTAAGCCAGTGGTTGTGGGTTTAAGTCCCGTCTGAGTTGGAAGTCATTACAGCAAGTGTCTCATCACTAGAGTTGATATTTTATCCTTGCTTCAACTGTAAAACAGTCTTGCAGTGTTTAGCTTGTAAAAAATGACCACAGAAGCTAAAAAATGACATTAATTAGGATAACATTGGTGTTGTTGTTGTTGTTGTTGTTTTTTAAACCTTTTCTATCACAGTGGACAGCTTATTCAAGTGCCATCTGGCATGCATGTTCCTTTGTTGCTCATCATTCATCACCAAAAATGATTTTCTTTTTCAATTCTTATGACTGTACTGATTGTATTGAATAAAATCCACATCTAGCATAACCAATTAATGCTGCAAAGTGCTCCAGTGGCGCAATTGGTCAGCGCGCGGTACTTATAAGACAGTATCTGTTGAGCAATGCCGAGGTTGTGAGTTCAAGCCTCACTTGGAGCAGCTGTGTATAATAGTTTTTTTTCCTTTTTTTATGTCATTAGTCATTGATTATAAACTGCTACCTTAATATTTAATATGATATTACAAAGGATGGAAGAAAGAAAGAAAAAACACAAACATGATTGTGCATTTAAGTTGTCAGCACACATCTGCTTTGGTTCAAATGCACTGCATATCTTCCTTCAGTCAGCCAACAAAACAGCAATGGAAAAGATTAACATACTGTTGGTAAAGCAGTTGCATCAAATTGATTTTCTGCAATATAGCATGATAATCAATACTGACAGCTCTGGATAGTACCAGCACATTTCTTGCTGGACTTGGTAATGCATAGAACACAGTAAACAGCTTCACTTTTTCCTCAAAAATAAATAATTGACTATTAAAAACCTAACAGTCTTAAATAAGAACATCAGTAAGCACCACTGGCATAATGGATAAGTCACTGCCCTCCTAAGCCAGGGGTTCCAAGTCCCATATGGGGTGGAAGTCATTACAGCAAGTGTCTCATCACTAGAGTTGATATTTTATCCTTGCTTCAACTGTAAAACAGTCTTGCAGTGTTTAGCTTGTAAAAAATGACCACAGAAGCTAAAATATGACATTAATTATGATAACATTGTTGTTGTTGTTTTTTAAACCTTTTCTATCACCGTGGACAGCTTATTCAAGTGCCATCTGGCATGCATGTTCCTTTGTTGCTCATCATTCATCACCAAAAATTATTTTCTTTTTCAATTCTTATGACTGTACTGATTGTATTGAATAAAATCCACATCTAGCATAACCAATTAATGCTGCAAAGTGCTCCAGTGGCGCAATTGGTCAGCGCGCAGTACTTATAAGACAGTATCTGTTGAGCAATGCCGAGGTTGTGAGTTCACGCCTCACCTGGAGCATCTTTGTACACTGTTTTTTTTCTTTTCTTATGTCATTAGTCATTGATTATAAACTGCTAACTTAATATTTAATATGATATTACAAAGGATGGAAGAAAGAAAGAAAATACTCAAACATGATTGTGCATTTAAGTTGTCAGCACACATCTGCTTTGGTTCAAATGCACTGCATATCTTCCTTCAGTCAGCCAACAAAACAGCAATGGAAAAGATTAACATACTGTTGGTAAAGCAGTTGCATCAAATTGATTTTCTGCAATATAGCATGATAATCCATACTGACAGCTCTGGATAGTACCAGCACATTTCTTGCTGGACTTGGTAATGCAAAGAACACAGTAAACAGCTTCATTTTTTCCTCAAAAATAAATAATTGACTATTAAAAACCTAACAGTCTTAAATAAGAACATCAGTAAGCACCACTGGCATAATGGATAAGTCACTGCCCTCCTAAGCCAGGGGTTCCAAGTCCCATATGGGGTGGAAGTCATTACAGCAAGTGTCTCATCACTAGAGTTGATATTTTATCCTTGCTTCAACTGTAAAACAGTCTTGCAGGGTTTAGCTTGTAAAAAATGACCGCAGAAGCTAAAATATGACATTAATTATGATAACATTGTTGTTGTTGTTTTTTAAACCTTTTCTATCACCGTGGACAGCTTATTCAAGTGCCATCTGGCATGTATGTTCCTTTGTTGCTCATCATTCATCACCAAAAATGATTTTCTTTTTCAATTCTTATTACTGTACTGATTGTATTGAATAAAATCCACATCTAGCATAACCAACTAATGCTGCAAAGTGCTCCAGTGGCGCAATTGGTTAGCGTGCAGTACTAATAAGACAGTATCTGTTGAGCAATGCCGAGGTTGTGAGTTCAAGCCTCACCTGGAGCATCTTTGTATATTGTTTTTTTTTTCCTTTTCTTATGTCATTAGTCATTGATTATAAACTGCTACCTTAATATTTAATATGATATTACAAAGGATGGAAGAAAGAAAGAAAAAACACAAACATGATTGTGCATTTAAGTTGTCAGCACACATCTGCTTTGGTTCAAATGCACTGCATATCTTCCTTCAGTCAGCCAACAAAACAGCAATGGAAAAGATTAACATACTGTTGGTAAAGCAGTTGCATCAAATTGATTTTCTGCAATATAGCATGATAATCCATACTGACAGCTCTGGAAAGTACCAGCACATTTCTTGCTGGACTTGGTAATGCAAAGAACACGGTAAACAGCTTCACTTTTTTTCAAAAATAAATAATTGACTATTAAAAACCTATCAATCTTAAATAAAGACATCAGTAAGCACCACTGGCATAATGGATAAGGCACTGTTCTCCTAAGCCAGTGGTTGTGGGTTTAAGTCCCGTCTGAAATGGAAGTCATTACAGCAAGTGTCTCATCACTAGAGTTGATATTTTATCCTTGCTTCAACTGTAAAACAGTCTTGCAGTGTTTAGCTTGTAAAAAATGACCACAGAAGCTAAAATATGACATTAATTATGATAACATTGTTGTTGTTGTTTTTTAAACCTTTTCTATCACCGTGGACAGCTTATTCAAGTACCATCTGGCATGCATGTTCCTTTGTTGCTCATCATTCATCACCGAAAATGATTTTCTTTTTCAATTCTTATGACTGTACTGATTGTATTGAATAAAATCCACATCTAGCATAACCAATTAATGCTGCAAAGTGCTCCAGTGGCGCAATTGGTCAGCGCGCGAAACTTATAAGACAGTATCTGTTGAGCAATGCCAAGGTTGTGAGGTCAAGCCTCACCTGGAGCATCTTTGTATACTATTTTTTTTCCTTTTCTTATGTCATTAGTCATTGATTATAAACTGCTACCTTAATATTTAATATGATATTACAAAGGATGGAAGAAAGAAAGAAAACACACAAACATGATTGTGCATTTAAGTTGTCAGCACACATCTGCTTTGGTTCAAATGCACTGCATATCTTCCTTCAGTCAGCCAACAAAACAGCAATGGAAAAGATTAACATACTGTTGGTAAAGCAGTTGCATCAAATTGATTTTCTGCAATATAGCATGATAATCCATACTGACAGCTCTGGATAGTACCAGCACATTTCTTGCTGGACTTGGTAATGCATAGAACACAGTAAACAGCTTCACTTTTTCCTCAAAAATAAATAATTGACTATTAAAAACCTAACAGTCTTAAATAAGAACATCAGTAAGCACCACTGGCATAATGGATAAGTCACTGCCCTCCTAAGCCAGGGGTTCCAAGTCCCATATGGGGTGGAAGTCATTACAGCAAGTGTCTCATCACTAGAGTTGATATTTTATCCTTGCTTCAACTGTAAAACAGTCTTGCAGTGTTTAGCTTGTAAAAAATGACCACAGAAGCTAAAATATGACATTAATTATGATAACATTGTTGTTGTTGTTTTTTAAACCTTTTCTATCACCGTGGACAGCTTATTCAAGTGCCATCTGGCATGCATGTTCCTTTGTTGCTCATCATTCATCACAAAAAAATATTTTCTTTTTCAATTCTTATGACTGTACTGATTGTATTGAATAAAATCCACATCTAGCATAACCAATTAATGCTGCAAAGTGCTCCAGTGGCGCAATTGGTCAGCGCGCAGTACTTATAAGACAGTATCTGTTGAGCAATGCCGAGGTTGTGAGTTCACGCCTCACCTGGAGCATCTTTGTACACTGTTTTTTTTCTATTCTTATGTCATTAGTCATTGATTATAAACTGCTACCTTAATATTTAATATGATATTACAAAGGATGGAAGAAAGAAAGAAAATACTCAAACATGATTGTGCATTTAAGTTGTCAGCACACATCTGCTTTGGTTCAAATGCACTGCATATCTTCCTTCAGTCAGCCAACAAAACAGCAATGGAAAAGATTAACATACTGTTGGTAAAGCAGTTGCATCAAATTGATTTTCTGCAATATAGCATGATAATCCATACTGACAGCTCTGGATAGTACCAGCACATTTCTTGCTGGACTTGGTAATGCAAAGAACACAGTAAACAGCTTCATTTTTTCCTCAAAAATAAATAATTGACTATTAAAAACCTAACAGTCTTAAATAAGAACATCAGTAAGCACCACTGGCATAATGGATAAGTCACTGCCCTCCTAAGCCAGGGGTTCCAAGTCCCATATGGGGTGGAAGTCATTACAGCAAGTGTCTCATCACTAGAGTTGATATTTTATCCTTGCTTCAACTGTAAAACAGTCTTGCAGGGTTTAGCTTGTAAAAAATGACCACAGAAGCTAAAATATGACATTAATTATGATAACATTGTTGTTGTTGTTTTTTAAACCTTTTCTATCACCGTGGACAGCTTATTCAAGTGCCATCTGGCATGTATGTTCCTTTGTTGCTCATCATTCATCACCAAAAATGATTTTCTTTTTCAATTCTTATGACTGTACTGATTGTATTGAATAAAATCCACATCTAGCATAACCAATTAATGCTGCAAAGTGCTCCAGTGGCGCAATTGGTCAGCGTGCAGTACTAATAAGACAGTATCTGTTGAGCAATGCCGAGGTTGTGAGTTCAAGCCTCACCTGGAGCATCTTTGTGTATTGTTTTTTTTTTCCTTTTCTTATGTCATTAGTCATTGATTATAAACTGCTACCTTAATATTTAATATGATATTACAAAGGATGGAAGAAAGAAAGAAAAAACACAAACATGATTGTGCATTTAAGTTGTCAGCACACATCTGCTTTGGTTCAAATGCACTGCATATCTTCCTTCAGTCAGCCAACAAAACAGCAATGGAAAAGATTAACATACTGTTGGTAAAGCAGTTGCATCAAATTGATTTTCTGCAATATAGCATGATAATCCATACTGACAGCTCTGGATAGTACCAGCACATTTCTTGCTGGACTTGGTAATGCAAAGAACACGGTAAACAGCTTCACTTTTTTTCAAAAATAAATAATTGACTATTAAAAACCTATCAATCTTAAATAAAGACATCAGTAAGCACCACTGGCATAATGGATAAGGCACTGTTCTCCTAAGCCAGTGGTTGTGGGTTTAAGTCCCGTCTGAAATGGAAGTCATTACAGCAAGTGTCTCATCACTAGAGTTGATATTTTATCCTTGCTTCAACTGTAAAACAGTCTTGCAGTGTTTAGCTTGTAAAAAATGACCACAGAAGCTAAAATATGACATTAATTATGATAACATTGTTGTTGTTGTTTTTTAAACCTTTTCTATCACCGTGGACAGCTTATTCAAGTGCCATCTGGCATGCATGTTCCTTTGTTGCTCATCATTCATCACCGAAAATGATTTTCTTTTTCAATTCTTATGACTGTACTGATTGTATTGAATAAAATCCACATCTAGCATAACCAATTAATGCTGCAAAGTGCTCCAGTGGTGCAATTGGTCAGCGCGCAGTACTTATAAGACAGTATCTGTTGAGCAATGGTGAGGTAGTGAGTTCAAGCCTCCCCTGGAATATCTTTGTGTTCTGTTTTTTTTTTCCTTTTCTTATGTCATTAGTCATTGATTATAAACTGCTACCTTAATATTTAATATGATATTACAAAGGATGGAAGAAAGAAAGAAAAAACACAAACATGATTGTGCATTTAAGTTGTCAGCACACATCTGCTTTGGTTCAAATGCACTGCATATCTTCCTTCAGTCAGCCAACAAAACAGCAATGGAAAAGATTAACATACTGTTGGTAAAGCAGTTGCATCAAATTGATTTTCTGCAATATAGCATGATAATCCATACTGACAGCTCTGGATAGTACCAGCACATTTCTTGCTGGACTTGGTAATGCATAGAACACAGTAAACAGCTTCACTTTTTCCTCAAAAATAAATAATTGACTATTAAAAACCTAACAGTCTTAAATAAGAACATCAGTAAGCACCACTGGCATAATGGATAAGTCACTGCCCTCCTAAGCCAGGGGTTCCAAGTCCCATATGGGGTGGAAGTCATTACAGCAAGTGTCTCATCACTAGAGTTGATATTTTATCCTTGCTTCAACTGTAAAACAGTCTTGCAGTGTTTAGCTTGTAAAAAATGACCACAGAAGCTAAAATATGACATTAATTATGATAACATTGTTGTTGTTGTTTTTTAAACCTTTTCTATCACCGTGGACAGCTTATTCAAGTGCCATCTGGCATGCATGTTCCTTTGTTGCTCATCATTCATCACCAAAAATGATTTTCTTTTTCAATTCTTATGACTGTACTGATTGTATTGAATAAAATCCACATCTAGCATAACCAATTAATGCTGCAAAGTGCTCCAGTGGCGCAATTGGTCAGCGCGCAGTACTTATGAAACAGTATCTGTTGAGCAATGCCGAGGATGTGAGTTCAAGCCTCACCTGGAGCATCTTTGTACACTGTTTTTTTTTCCTTTTCTTATGTCATTAGTCATTGATTATAAACTGCTACCTTAATATTTAATATGATATTACAAAGGATGGAAGAAAGAAAGAAAAAACTCAAACATGATTGTGAATTTAAGTTGTCAGCACACATCTGCTTTGGTTCAAATGCACTGCATATCTTCCTTCAGTCAGCTAACAAAACAGCAATGGAAAAGATTAACATACTGTTGGTAAAGCAGTTGCATCAAATTGATTTTCTGCAATATAGCATGATTATCCATACTGACAGCTCTGGATAGTACCAGCACATTTCTTGCTGGACTTGGTAATGCAAAGAACACAGTAAACAGCTTCACTTTTTTTCAAAAATAAATAATTGACTATTAAAAACCTAACAGTCTTAAATTAGGACATCAGTGAGCACCACTGGCATAATGGATAAGGCACTGTACTCCTAAGCCAGTGGTTGTGGGTTTAAGTCCCATCTAAGTTGGAAGTCATTACAGCAAGTGTCTCATCACTAGAGTTGATATTTTATCCTTGCTTCAACTGTAAAACAGTCTTGCAGTGTTTAGCTTGTAAAAAATGACCACAGAAGCTAAAAAATGACATTAATTAGGATAACATTGTTGTTGTTGTTGTTGTTTTTTAAACCTTTTCTATCACAGTGGACAGCTTATTCAAGTGCCATCTGGCATGCATGTTCCTTTGTTGCTCATCATTCATCACCAAAAATGATTTTCTTTTTCAATTCTTATGACTGTACTGATTGTATTGAATAAAATCCACATCTAGCATAACCAATTAATGCTGCAAAGTGCTCCAGTGGCGCAATTGGTCAGCGCGTGGTACTTATAAGACAGTATCTGTTGAGCAATGTCGAGGTTGTGAGTTCAAGCCTCACCTGGAGCATCTTTGTACACTGTTTTTTTTCTTTTCTTATGTCATTAGTCATTGATTATAAATTGCTAACTTAATATTTAATATGATATTACAAAGGATGGAAGAAAGAAAGAAAATACTCAAACATGATTGTGCATTTAAGTTGTCAGCACACATCTGCTTTGGTTCAAATGCACTGCATATCTTCCTTCAGTCAGCCAACAAAACAGCAATGGAAAAGATTAACATACTGTTGGTAAAGCAGTTGCATCAAATTGATTTTCTGCAATATAGCATGATAATCCATACTGACAGCTCTGGATAGTACCAGCACATTTCTTGCTGGACTTGGTAATGCAAAGAACACAGTAAACAGATTCATTTTTTCCTCAAAAATAAATAATTGACTATTAAAAACCTAACAGTCTTAAATAAGAACATCAGTAAGCACCACTGGCATAATGGATAAGTCACTGCCCTCCTAAGCCAGGGGTTCCAAGTCCCATATGGGGTGGAAGTCATTACAGCAAGTGTCTCATCACTAGAGTTGATATTTTATCCTTGCTTCAACTGTAAAACAGTCTTGCAGGGTTTAGCTTGTAAAAAATGACCGCAGAAGCTAAAATATGACATTAATTATGATAACATTGTTGTTGTTGTTTTTTAAACCTTTTCTATCACCGTGGACAGCTTATTCAAGTGCCATCTGGCATGTATGTTCCTTTGTTGCTCATCATTCATCACCAAAAATGATTTTCTTTTTCAATTCTTATTACTGTACTGATTGTATTGAATAAAATCCACATCTAGCATAACCAACTAATGCTGCAAAGTGCTCCAGTGGCGCAATTGGTCAGCGTGCAGTACTAATAAGACAGTATCTGTTGAGCAATGCCGAGGTTGTGAGTTCAAGCCTCACCTGGAGCATCTTTGTATATTGTTTTTTTTTTCCTTTTCTTATGTCATTAGTCATTGATTATAAACTGCTACCTTAATATTTAATATGATATTACAAAGGATGGAAGAAAGAAAGAAAAAACACAAACATGATTGTGCATTTAAGTTGTCAGCACACATCTGCTTTGGTTCAAATGCACTGCATATCTTCCTTCAGTCAGCCAACAAAACAGCAATGGAAAAGATTAACATACTGTTGGTAAAGCAGTTGCATCAAATTGATTTTCTGCAATATAGCATGATAATCCATACTGACAGCTCTGGAAAGTACCAGCACATTTCTTGCTGGACTTGGTAATGCAAAGAACACGGTAAACAGCTTCACTTTTTTTCAAAAATAAATAATTGACTATTAAAAACCTATCAATCTTAAATAAAGACATCAGTAAGCACCACTGGCATAATGGATAAGGCACTGTTCTCCTAAGCCAGTGGTTGTGGGTTTAAGTCCCGTCTGAAATGGAAGTCATTACAGCAAGTGTCTCATCACTAGAGTTGATATTTTATCCTTGCTTCAACTGTAAAACAGTCTTGCAGTGTTTAGCTTGTAAAAAATGACCACAGAAGCTAAAATATGACATTAATTATGATAACATTGTTGTTGTTGTTTTTTAAACCTTTTCTATCACCGTGGACAGCTTATTCAAGTACCATCTGGCATGCATGTTCCTTTGTTGCTCATCATTCATCACCGAAAATGATTTTCTTTTTCAATTCTTATGACTGTACTGATTGTATTGAATAAAATCCACATCTAGCATAACCAATTAATGCTGCAAAGTGCTCCAGTGGCGCAATTGGTCAGCGCGCGAAACTTATAAGACAGTATCTGTTGAGCAATGCCAAGGTTGTGAGGTCAAGCCTCACCTGGAGCATCTTTGTATACTATTTTTTTTCCTTTTCTTATGTCATTAGTCATTGATTATAAACTGCTACCTTAATATTTAATATGATATTACAAAGGATGGAAGAAAGAAAGAAAACACACAAACATGATTGTGCATTTAAGTTGTCAGCACACATCTGCTTTGGTTCAAATGCACTGCATATCTTCCTTCAGTCAGCCAACAAAACAGCAATGGAAAAGATTAACATACTGTTGGTAAAGCAGTTGCATCAAATTGATTTTCTGCAATATAGCATGATAATCCATACTGACAGCTCTGGATAGTACCAGCACATTTCTTGCTGGACTTGGTAATGCAAAGAACACAGTAAACAGCTTCACTTTTTTTCAAAAAATAATAATTGACTATTAAAAACCTATCAGTCTTAAATAAGGACATCAGTAAGCACCACTGGCATAATGGATAAGGCACTGTTCTCCTAAGCCAGTGGTTGTGGGTTTAAGTCCCGTCTGAGTTGGAAGTCATTACAGCAAGTGTCTCATCACTAGAGTTGATATTTTATCCTTGCTTCAACTGTAAAACAGTCTTGCAGTGTTTAGCTTGTAAAAAATGACCACAGAAGCTAAAATATGACATTTATTATGATAACATTGTTGTTGTTGTTTTTTAAACCTTTTCTATCACCGTGGACAGCTTATTCAAGTGCCATCTGGCATGCATGTTCCTTTGTTGCTCATCATTCATCACCAAAAATGATTTTCTTTTTCAATTCTTATGAATGTACTGATTGTATTGAATAAAATCCACATCTAGCATAACCAATTAATGCTGCAAAGTGCTCCAGTGGCGCAATTGGTCAGCGCGCGAAACTTATAAGACAGTATCTGTTGAGCAATGCTGAGGTTGTGAGTTCAAACCTCACCTGGAGCATCTTTGTATACTATTTTTTTTCCTTTTCTTATGTCATAAGTCGTTGATTATAAACTGCTACCTTAATATTTAATATGATATTACAAAGGATGGAAGAAAGAAAGAAAAAACACAAACATGATTGTGCATTTAAGTTGTCAGCACACATCTGCTTTGGTTCAAATGCACTACATATCTTCCTTCAGTCAGCCAACAAAACAGCAATGGAAAAGATTAACATACTGTTGGTAAAGCAGTTGCATCAAATTGATTTTCTGCAATATAGCATAATAATCCATACTGACAGCTCTGGATAGTACCAGCACATTTCTTGCTGGACTTGGTAATGCAAAGAACACAGTAAACAGCTTCACTTTTTTTCAAAAATAAATAATTGACTATTAAAAACCTATCAGTCTTAAATAAGGACATCAGTAAGCAACACTGGCATAATGGATAAGGCACTGTTCTCCTAAGCCAGTGGTTGTAAGTTTAAGTCCCATCTGAGTTGGAAGTCATTACAGCAAGTGTCTCATCACTAGAGTTGATATTTTATCCTTGCTTCAACTGTAAAACAGTCTTGCAGTGTTTAGCTTGTAAAAAATGACCACAGAAGCTAAAATATGACATTAATTATGATAACATTGTTGTTGTTGTTGCTTTTTAAACCTTTTCTATCACAGTGGACAGCTTATTCTAATGCAATCTGGCATGCATGTTCCTTTGTTGCTCATCATTCATCACCAAAAATGATTTTATTTTTTTTCAATTCTTATGACTGTACTGATTGTATTAAATAAAATCCACATCTAGCATAACCAATCAATGCTGCAAAGTGCTCCAGTGGCGCAATTGGTCAGCGTTTGGTACTTATAAGACAGTATCTGTTGAGCAATGCCGAGGTTGTGAGTTCAAGCCTCACCTGGAGCATCTTTGTATACTATTTTTTTCCTTTTCTTATGTCATTAGTCATTGATTATAAACTGCTACCTTAATATTTAATATGATATTACAAAGGATGGAAGAAAGAAAGAAAAAACACAGTGCATTTAAGTTGTCAGCACACATCTGCTTTGGTTCAAATGCACTGCATATCTTCCTTCAGTCAGCCAACAAAACAGCAATGGAAAAGATTAACATACTGTTGGTAAAGCAGTTGCATCAAAATGATTTTCTGCAATATAGCATGATAATCCATACTGACAGCTCTGGATAGTACCAGTACATTTCTTGCTGGACTTGGTAATGCAAAGAACACAGTAAACAGCTTCATATTTTTTCAAAAAATAAATAATTGACTATTAAAAACCTATCAGTCTTAAATAAGGACATCAGTAAGCACCACTGGCATAATGGATAAGGCACTGTTCTCCTATGCCAGTGGTTGTGGGTTTAAGTCCCGTCTGAGTTGGAAGTCATTACAGCAAGTGTCTCATCACTAGAGTTGATATTTTATCCTTGCTTCAACTGTAAAACAGTCTTGCAGTGTTTAGCTTGTAAAAAATTACCACAGAAGCTAAAATATGACATTAATTATGATAACATTGTTGTTGTTGTTGTTTTTTAAACCTTTTCTATCACAGTGGACAGCTTATTCAAGTGCCATCTGGCATGCATGTTCCTTTGTTGCTCACCATTCATCACCAAAAATGATTTTTTTTTCCAATTCTTATGACTGTACTGATTGTATTAAATAAAATCCACATCTAGCATAACCAGTCAATGCTGCAAAGTGCTCCAGTGGCGCAATTGGTCAGCGCGTGGTACTTATAAGACAGTATCTGTTGAGCAATGCCGAGGTTGTGAGTTCAAGCCTCACCTGGAGCATCTTTGTATACTGTTTTTTTCCTTTTCTTATGTCATTAGTCATTGATTATAAACTGCTACCTTAATATTTAATATGATATTACAAAGGATGGAAGAAAGAAAGAAAGAAAAAACACAAACATGATAGTGCATTTAAGTTGTCAGCACACATCTGCTTTGGTTCAAATGCACTGCATATCTTCCTTCAGTCAGCCAACAAAACAGCAATGGAAAAGATTAACATACTGTTGGTAAAGCAGTTGCATCAAATTGATTTTCTGCAATATAGCATGATAATCCATACTGACAGCTCTGGATAATACCAGCACATTTCTTGCTGGACTTGGTAATGCAAAGAACACAGTAAACAGCTTCATATTTTTTCAAAAAATAAATAATTGACTATTAAAAACCTATCAGTCTTAAATAAGGACATCAGTAAGCACCACTGGAATAATGAATAAGGCACTGTTCTCCTAAGCCAGTGGTTGTGGGTTTAAGTCCCATCTGAGTTGGAAGTCATTACAGAAAGTGTCTCATCACTAGAGTTGATATTTTATCCTTGCTTCAACTGTAAAACAGTCTTGCAGTGTTTAGCTTGTAAAAAATGACCACAGAAGCTAAAATATGACATTAATTATGATAACATTGTTGTTGTTGTTTTTTAAACCTTTTCTATCACCGTGGACAGCTTATTCAAGTACCATCTGGCATGCATGTTCCTTTGTTGCTCATCATTCATCACCGAAAATGATTTTCTTTTTCAATTCTTATGACTGTACTGATTGTATTGAATAAAATCCACATCTAGCATAACCAATTAATGCTGCAAAGTGCTCCAGTGGCGCAATTGGTCAGCGCGCGAAACTTATAAGACAGTATCTGTTGAGCAATGCCAAGGTTGTGAAGTCAAGCCTCACCTGGAGCATCTTTGTATACTATTTTTTTTCCTTTTCTTATGTCATTAGTCATTGATTATAAACTGCTACCTTAATATTTAATATGATATTACAAAGGATGGAAGAAAGAAAGAAAACACACAAACATGATTGTGCATTTAAGTTGTCAGCACACATCTGCTTTGGTTCAAATGCACTGCATATCTTCCTTCAGTCAGCCAACAAAACAGCAATGGAAAAGATTAACATACTGTTGGTAAAGCAGTTGCATCAAATTGATTTTCTGCAATATAGCATGATAATCCATACTGACAGCTCTGGATAGTACCAGCACATTTCTTGCTGGACTTGGTAATGCAAAGAACACAGTAAACAGCTTCACTTTTTTTCAAAAAATAATAATTGACTATTAAAAACCTATCAGTCTTAAATAAGGACATCAGTAAGCACCACTGGCATAATGGATAAGGCACTGTTCTCCTAAGCCAGTGGTTGTGGGTTTAAGTCCCGTCTGAGTTGGAAGTCATTACAGCAAGTGTCTCATCACTAGAGTTGATATTTTATCCTTGCTTCAACTGTAAAACAGTCTTGCAGTGTTTAGCTTGTAAAAAATGACCACAGAAGCTAAAATATGACATTTATTATGATAACATTGTTGTTGTTGTTTTTTAAACCTTTTCTATCACCGTGGACAGCTTATTCAAGTGCCATCTGGCATGCATGTTCCTTTGTTGCTCATCATTCATCACCAAAAATGATTTTCTTTTTCAATTCTTATGAATGTACTGATTGTATTGAATAAAATCCACATCTAGCATAACCAATTAATGCTGCAAAGTGCTCCAGTGGCGCAATTGGTCAGCGCGCGAAACTTATAAGACAGTATCTGTTGAGCAATGCTGAGGTTGTGAGTTCAAACCTCACCTGGAGCATCTTTGTATACTATTTTTTTTCCTTTTCTTATGTCATAAGTCGTTGATTATAAACTGCTACCTTAATATTTAATATGATATTACAAAGGATGGAAGAAAGAAAGAAAAAACACAAACATGATTGTGCATTTAAGTTGTCAGCACACATCTGCTTTGGTTCAAATGCACTACATATCTTCCTTCAGTCAGCCAACAAAACAGCAATGGAAAAGATTAACATACTGTTGGTAAAGCAGTTGCATCAAATTGATTTTCTGCAATATAGCATAATAATCCATACTGACAGCTCTGGATAGTACCAGCACATTTCTTGCTGGACTTGGTAATGCAAAGAACACAGTAAACAGCTTCACTTTTTTTCAAAAATAAATAATTGACTATTAAAAACCTATCAGTCTTAAATAAGGACATCAGTAAGCAACACTGGCATAATGGATAAGGCACTGTTCTCCTAAGCCAGTGGTTGTAAGTTTAAGTCCCATCTGAGTTGGAAGTCATTACAGCAAGTGTCTCATCACTAGAGTTGATATTTTATCCTTGCTTCAACTGTAAAACAGTCTTGCAGTGTTTAGCTTGTAAAAAATGACCACAGAAGCTAAAATATGACATTAATTATGATAACATTGTTGTTGTTGTTGCTTTTTAAACCTTTTCTATCACAGTGGACAGCTTATTCTAATGCAATCTGGCATGCATGTTCCTTTGTTGCTCATCATTCATCACCAAAAATGATTTTATTTTTTTTCAATTCTTATGACTGTACTGATTGTATTAAATAAAATCCACATCTAGCATAACCAATCAATGCTGCAAAGTGCTCCAGTGGCGCAATTGGTCAGCGTTTGGTACTTATAAGACAGTATCTGTTGAGCAATGCCGAGGTTGTGAGTTCAAGCCTCACCTGGAGCATCTTTGTATACTATTTTTTTCCTTTTCTTATGTCATTAGTCATTGATTATAAACTGCTACCTTAATATTTAATATGATATTACAAAGGATGGAAGAAAGAAAGAAAAAACACAGTGCATTTAAGTTGTCAGCACACATCTGCTTTGGTTCAAATGCACTGCATATCTTCCTTCAGTCAGCCAACAAAACAGCAATGGAAAAGATTAACATACTGTTGGTAAAGCAGTTGCATCAAAATGATTTTCTGCAATATAGCATGATAATCCATACTGACAGCTCTGGATAGTACCAGTACATTTCTTGCTGGACTTGGTAATGCAAAGAACACAGTAAACAGCTTCATATTTTTTCAAAAAATAAATAATTGACTATTAAAAACCTATCAGTCTTAAATAAGGACATCAGTAAGCACCACTGGCATAATGGATAAGGCACTGTTCTCCTATGCCAGTGGTTGTGGGTTTAAGTCCCGTCTGAGTTGGAAGTCATTACAGCAAGTGTCTCATCACTAGAGTTGATATTTTATCCTTGCTTCAACTGTAAAACAGTCTTGCAGTGTTTAGCTTGTAAAAAATTACCACAGAAGCTAAAATATGACATTAATTATGATAACATTGTTGTTGTTGTTGTTTTTTAAACCTTTTCTATCACAGTGGACAGCTTATTCAAGTGCCATCTGGCATGCATGTTCCTTTGTTGCTCACCATTCATCACCAAAAATGATTTTCTTTTCCAATTCTTATGACTGTACTGATTGTATTAAATAAAATCCACATCTAGCATAACCAGTCAATGCTGCAAAGTGCTCCAGTGGCGCAATTGGTCAGCGCGTGGTACTTATAAGACAGTATCTGTTGAGCAATGCCGAGGTTGTGAGTTCAAGCCTCACCTGGAGCATCTTTGTATACTGTTTTTTTCCTTTTCTTATGTCATTAGTCATTGATTATAAACTGCTACCTTAATATTTAATATGATATTACAAAGGATGGAAGAAAGAAAGAAAGAAAAAACACAAACATGATAGTGCATTTAAGTTGTCAGCACACATCTGCTTTGGTTCAAATGCACTGCATATCTTCCTTCAGTCAGCCAACAAAACAGCAATGGAAAAGATTAACATACTGTTGGTAAAGCAGTTGCATCAAATTGATTTTCTGCAATATAGCATGATAATCCATACTGACAGCTCTGGATAATACCAGCACATTTCTTGCTGGACTTGGTAATGCAAAGAACACAGTAAACAGCTTCATATTTTTTCAAAAAATAAATAATTGACTATTAAAAACCTATCAGTCTTAAATAAGGACATCAGTAAGCACCACTGGAATAATGAATAAGGCACTGTTCTCCTAAGCCAGTGGTTGTGGGTTTAAGTCCCATCTGAGTTGGAAGTCATTACAGAAAGTGTCTCATCACTAGAGTTGATATTTTATCCTTGCTTCAACTGTAAAACAGTATTGCAGTGTTTAGCTTGTAAAAAGTGACCACAGAAGCTAAAATATGACATTAATTATGATAAAATTGTTGTTGTTGTTTTTTAAACCTTTTCTATCACTGTGGACAGCTTATTCAAGTGCCATCTGGCATGCATGTTCCTTTGTTGCTCATCATTCATCACCAAAAATGATTTTCTTTTTCAATCCTTATGACTGTACTGATTGTATTGAATAAAATCCACATCTAGCATAACCAATTAATGCTGCAAAGAGCTCCAGTGGCACAATTGGTCAGCGCGCGGTACTTATAAGACAGTATCTGTTGAGCAATGCCGAGGTTGTGTGTTCAAGCCTCACCTGGAGCATCTTTGTATACTGTTTTTTTTCCTTTTCTTATGTCATAAGTCATTGATTATAAACTGCTACCTTAATATTTAATATGATATTACAAAGGATGGAAGAAAGAAAGAAAAAACACAAACATGATTGTGCATTTAAGTTGTCAGCACACATCTGCTTTGGTTCAAATGCATTGCATATCTTCCTTCAGTCAGCCAACAAAACAGCAATGGAAAAGATTAACATACTGTTGGTAAAGCAGTTGCATCAAATTGATTTTCTGCAATATAGCATGATAATCCATACTGACAGCTCTGGATAGTACCAGCACATTTCTTGCTGGACTTGGTAATGCAAAGAACACAGTAAACAGCTTCACTTTTTTTCAAAAAATAATAATTGACTATTAAAAACCTATCAGTCTTAAATAAGGACATCAGTAAGCACCACTGGCATAATGGATAAGGCACTGTTCTCCTAAGCCAGTGGTTGTGGGTTTAAGTCCCGTCTGAGTTGGAAGTCATTACAGCAAGTGTCTCATCACTAGAGTTGATATTTTATCCTTGCTTCAACTGTAAAACAGTCTTGCAGTGTTTAGCTTGTAAAAAATGACCACAGAAGCTAAAATATGACATTTATTATGATAACATTGTTGTTGTTTTTTAAACCTTTTCTATCACCGTGGACAGCTTATTCAAGTGCCATCTGGCATGCATGTTCCTTTGTTGCTCATCATTCATCACCAAAAATGATTTTCTTTTTCAATTCTTATGAATGTACTGATTGTATTGAATAAAATCCACATCTAGCATAACCAATTAATGCTGCAAAGTGCTCCAGTGGCGCAATTGGTCAGCGCGCGAAACTTATAAGACAGTATCTGTTGAGCAATGCTGAGGTTGTGAGTTCAAGCCTCACCTGGAGCATCTTTGTATACTGTTTTTTTTCCTTTTCTTATGTCATAAGTCATTGATTATAAACTGCTACCTTAATATTTAATATGATATTACAAAGGATGGAAGAAAGAAAGAAAAAACACAAACATGATTGTGCATTTAAGTTGTCAGCACACATCTGCTTTGGTTCAAATGCACTGCATATCTTCCTTCAGTCAGCCAACAAAACAGCAATGGAAAAGATTAACATACTGTTGGTAAAGCAGTTGCATCAAATTGATTTTCTGCAATATAGCATAATAATCCATACTGACAGCTCTGGATAGTACCAGCACATTTCTTGCTGGACTTGGTAATGCAAAGAACACAGTAAACAGCTTCACTTTTTTTCAAAAATAAATAATTGACTATTAAAAACCTATCAGTCTTAAATAAGGACATCAGTAAGCACCACTGGCATAATGGATAAGGCACTGTTCTCCTAAGCCAGTGGTTGTGGGTTTAAGTCCCGTCTGAGTTGGAAGTCATTACAGCAAGTGTCTCATCACTAGAGTTGATATTTTATCCTTGCTTCAACTGTAAAACAGTCTTGCAGTGTTTAGCTTGTAAAAAAATACCACAGAAGCTAAAATATGACATTAATTATGATAACATTGTTGTTGTTGTTGTTTTTTAAACCTTTTCTATCACAGTGGACAGCTTATTCAAGTGCCATCTGGCATGCATGTTCCTTTGTTGCTCATCATTCATCACCAAAAATGATTTTTTTTTCCATTTCTTATGACTGTACTGATTGTATTAAATAAAATCCACATCTAGCATAACCAGTCAATACTGCAAAGTGCTCCAGTGGCGCAATTGGTCAGCGCGTGGTACTTATAAGACAGTATCTGTTGAGCAATGCCGAGGTTGTGAGTTCAAGCCTCACCTGGAGCATCTTTGTATACTGTTATTTTCCTTTTCTTATGTCATTAGTCATTGATTATAAACTGCTACCTTAATATTTAATATGATATTACAAAGGATGGAAGAAAGAAAGAAAGAAAAAACACAAACATGATAGTGCATTTAAGTTGTCAGCACACATCTGCTTTGGTTCAAATGCACTGCATATCTTCCTTCAGTCAGCCAACAAAACAGCAATGGAAAAGATTAACATACTGTTGGTAAAGCAGTTGCATCAAATTGATTTTCTGCAATATAGCATGATAATCCATACTGACAGCTCTGGATAATACCAGCACATTTCTTGCTGGACTTGGTAATGCAAAGAACACAGTAAACAGCTTCATATTTTTTCAAAAAATAAATAATTGACTATTAAAAACCTATCAGTCTTAAATAAGGACATCAGTAAGCACCACTGGAATAATAAATAAGGCACTGTTCTCCTAAGCCAGTGGTTGTGGGTTTAAGTCCCATCTGAGTTGGAAGTCATTACAGCAAGTGTCTCATCACTAGAGTTGATATTTTATCCTTGCTTCAACTGTAAAACAGTATTGCAGTGTTTAGCTTGTAAAAAGTGACCACAGAAGCTAAAATATGACATTAATTATGATAAAATTGTTGTTGTTGTTTTTTAAACCTTTTCTATCACAGTGGACAGCTTATTCAAGTGCCATCTGGCATGCATGTTCCTTTGTTGCTCATCATTCATCACCAAAAATGATTTTCTTTTTCAATTCTTATGACTGTACTGATTGTATTGAATGAAATCCACATCTAGCATAACCAATTAATGCTGCAAAGAGCTCCAGTGGCACAATTGGTCAGCGCGCGGTACTTATAAGACAGTATCTGTTGAGCAATGCCGAGGTTGTGAGTTCAAGCCTCACCTGGAGCATCTTTGTATACTGTTTTTTTTCCTTTTCTTATGTCATAAGTCATTGATTATAAACTGCTACCTTAATATTTAATATGATATTACAAAGGATGGAAGAAAGAAAGAAAAAACACAAACATGATTGTGCATTTAAGTTGTCAGCACACATCTGCTTTGGTTCAAATGCACTGCATATCTTCCTTCAGTCAGCCAACAAAACAGCAATGGAAAAGATTAACATACTGTTGGTAAAGCAGTTGCATCAAATTGATTTTCTGCAATATAGCATGATAATCCATACTGACAGCTCTGGATAGTACCAGCACATTTCTTGCTGGACTTGGTAATGCAAAGAACACAGTAAACAGCTTCACTTTTTTTCAAAAAATAATAATTGACTATTAAAAACCTATCAGTCTTAAATAAGGACATCAGTAAGCACCACTGGCATAATGGATAAGGCACTGTTCTCCTAAGCCAGTGGTTGTGGGTTTAAGTCCCGTCTGAGTTGGAAGTCATTACAGCAAGTGTCTCATCACTAGAGTTGATATTTTATCCTTGCTTCAACTGTAAAACAGTCTTGCAGTGTTTAGCTTGTAAAAAATGACCACAGAAGCTAAAATATGACATTTATTATGATAACATTGTTGTTGTTGTTGTTTTTTAAACCTTTTCTATCACCGTGGACAGCTTATTCAAGTGCCATCTGGCATGCATGTTCCTTTGTTGCTCATCATTCATCACCAAAAATGATTTTCTTTTTCAATTCTTATGAATGTACTGATTGTATTGAATAAAATCCACATCTAGCATAACCAATTAATGCTGCAAAGTGCTCCAGTGGCGCAATTGGTCAGCACGCGAAACTTATAAGACAGTATCTGTTGAGCAATGCTGAGGTTGTGAGTTCAAGCCTCACCTGGAGCATCTTTGTATACTGTTTTTTTTCCTTTTCTTATGTCATAAGTCATTGATTATAAACTGCTACCTTAATATTTAATATGATATTACAAAGGATGGAAGAAAGAAAGAAAAAACACAAACATGATTGTGCATTTAAGTTGTCAGCACACATCTGCTTTGGTTCAAATGCACTGCATATCTTCCTTCAGTCAGCCATCAAAACAGCAATGGAAAAGATTAACATACTGTTGGTAAAGCAGTTGCATCAAATTGATTTTCTGCAATATAGCATAATAATCCATACTGACAGCTCTGGATAGTACCAGCACATTTCTTGCTGGACTTGGTAATGCAAAGAACACAGTAAACAGCTTCACTTTTTTTCAAAAATAAATAATTGACTATTAAAAACCTATCAGTCTTAAATAAGGACATCAGTAAGCAACACTGGCATAATGGATAAGGCACTGTTCTCCTAAGCCAGTGGTTGTAAGTTTAAGTCCCGTCTGAGTTGGAAGTCATTACAGCAAGTGTCTCATCACTAGAGTTGATATTTTATCCTTGCTTCAACTGTAAAACAGTCTTGCAGTGTTTAGCTTGTAAGAAATGACCACAGAAGCTAAAATATGACATTAATTATGATAACATTGTTGTTGTTGTTGCTTTTTAAATCTTTTCTATCACAGTGGACAGCTTATTCTAATGCAATCTGGCATGCATGTTCCTTTGTTGCTCATCATTCATCACCAAAAATGATTTTATTTTTTTTCAATTCTTATGACTGTACTGATTGTATTAAATAAAATCCACATCTAGCATAACCAATCAATGCTGCAAAGTGCTCCAGTGGCGCAATTGGTCAGCGCGTGGTACTTATAAGACAGTATCTGTTGAGCAATGCCGAGGTTGTGAGTTCAAGCCCCACCTGGAGCATCTTTGTATACTGTTTTTTTCCTTTTCTTATGTCATTAGTCATTGATTATAAACTGCTACCTTAATATTTAATATGATATTACAAAGGATGGAAGAAAGAAAGAAAAAACACAGTGCATTTAAGTTGTCAGCACACATCTGCTTTGGTTCAAATGCACTGCATATCTTCCTTCAGTCAGCCAACAAAACAGCAATGGAAAAGATTAACATACTGTTGGTAAAGCAGTTGCATCAAATTGATTTTCTGCAATATAGCATGATAATCCATACTGACAGCTCGGGATAGTACCAGCACATTTCTTGCTGGACTTGGTAATGCAAAGAACACAGTAAACAGCTTCATATTTTTTCAAAAAATAAATAATTGACTATTAAAAACCTATCAGTCTTAAATAAGGACATCAGTAAGCACCACTGGCATAATGGATAAGGCACTGTTCTCCTAAGCCAGTGGTTGTGGGTTTAAGTCCCGTCTGAGTTGGAAGTCATTACAGCAAGTGTCTCATCAGTAGAGTTGATATTTTATCCTTGCTTCAACTGTAAAACAGTCTTGCAGTGTTTAGCTTGTAAAAAGTGATCACAGAAGCTAAAATATGACATTAATTATGATAACATTGTTGTTGTTGTTTTTTAAACCTTTTCTATCACTGTGGACAGCTTATTCAAGTGCCATCTGGCATGCATGTTCCTTTGTTGCTCATCATTCATCACCAAAAATGATTTTCTTTTTCAATTCTTATGACTGTACTGATTGTATTGAATAAAATCCACATCTAGCATTACTACTTAATGCTGCAAAGTGCTCCAGTGGCGCAATTGGTCAGCGCGCGGTACTTATAAGACAGTATCTGTTGAGCAATGCCGAGGTTGTGAGTTCAAGCCTCACCTGGAGCATCTTTGTATACTGTTTTTTTTTCCTTTTCTTATGTCATTAGTCATTGATTATAAACTGCTACCTTAATATTTAATATGATATTACAAAGGATGGAAGAAAGAAAGAAAAAACGCAAACATGATTGTGCATTTAAGTTGTCAGCACACATCTGCTTTGGTTCAAATGCACTGCATATCTTCCTTCAGTCAGCAAACAAAACAGCAATGGAAAAGATTAACATGCTGTTGGTAAAGCAGTAGCATCAAATTGATTTTCTGCAATATAGCATGATAATCCATACTGACAGCTCTGGATAGTACCAGCACATTTCTTGCTGGATTGGTAATGCAAAGAACACAGTAAACAGCTTAAATTTTTTTCAAAAATAAATAATTGACTATTAAAAACCTAACAGTCTTAAATAAGGACATCAGTAAGCACCACTGGCATAATGGATAAGGCACTGTTCTCCTAAGCCAGTGGTTGTGGGTTTAAGTCCCGTCTGAGTTGGAAGTCATTACAGCAAGTGTCTCATCAGTAGAGTTGATATTTTATCCTTGCTTCAACTGTAAAACAGTCTTGCAGTGTTTAGCTTGTAAAAAGTGACCACAGAAGCTAAAATATGACATTAATTATGATAACATTGTTGTTGTTGTTGTTGTTGTTTTTTAAACCTTTTCTATCACCGTGGACAGCTTATTCAAGTGCCATCTGGCATGCATGTTCCTTTGTTGCTCATCATTCATCACCAAAAATGATTTTCTTTTTCAATTCTTATGACTGTACTGATTGTATTGAATAAAATCCACATCAAGCATAACCAATTAATGCTGCAAAGAGCTCCAGTGGCGCAATTGGTCAGCGCGCGGTTTTTATAAGACAGTATCTGTTGAGCAATGCCGAGGTTGTGAGTTCAAGCCTCACCTGGAGGTTTTACTGGTTTTTTTCCTTTTCTTATGTCATTAGTCATTGATTATAAACTGCTACCTTAATATTTAATATGATATTACAAAGGATGGAAGAAAGAAAGAAAACACACAAGCATGATTGTGCATTTAAGTTGTCAGCACACATCTGCTTTGGTTCAAATGCACTGCATATCTTCCTTCAGTCAGCCAACAAAACAGCAATGGAAAAGATTAACATACTGTTGGTAAAGCAGTTGCATCAAATTGATTTTCTGCAATATAGCATGATAATCCATACTGACAGCTCTGGATAGTACCAGCACATTTCTTGCTGGACTTGGTAATGCAAAGAACACAGTAAACAGCTTCACTTTTTCCTCAAAAATAAATAATTGACTATTAAAAACCTATCAGTCTTAAATAAGGACATCAGTAAGCACCACTGGCATAATGGATAAGGCACTGTTCTCCTAAGCCAGTGGTTGTGGGTTTAAGTCCCTTCTGAGTTGGAAGTCATTACAGCAAGTGTCTCATCACTAGAGTTGATATTTTATCTTTGCTTCAACTGTAAAACAGTCTTGCAGTGTTTAGCTTGTAAAAAATGACCACATAAGCTAAAATATGACATTTATTATGATAACATTGTTGTTGTTGTTTTTTAAACCTTTTCTATCACCGTGGACAGCTTATTCAAGTGCCATCTGGCATGCATGTTCCTTTGTTGCTCATCATTCATCACTGAAAATGATTTTCTTTTTCAATTCTTATGAATGTACTGATTGTATTGAATAAAATCCACATCTAGCATAACCAATTAATGCTGCAAAATGCTCCAGTGGCGCAATTGGTCAGCGCGCAAAACTTATAAGACAGTATCTGTTGAGCAATGCCAAGGTTGTGAGTTCAAGCCTCACTTGGAGCATCTTTGTGTACTGTTTTTTTTTTCCTTTACTTATGTCATTAGTCATTGATTATAAACTGCTACCTTAATATTTAATATGATATTACAAAGGATGGAAGAAAGAAAGAAAAAACACAAACATGATTGTGCATTTAAGTTGTCAGCACACATCTGCTTTGGTTCAAATGCACTGCATATCTTCCTTCAGTCAGCCAACAAAACAGCAATGGAAAAGATTAACATACTGTTGGTAAAGCAGTTGCATCAAATTGATTTTCTGCAATATAGCATGATAATCCATACTGACAGCTCTGGATAGTACCAGCACATTTCTTGCTGGACTTGGTAATGCAAAGAACACAGTAAACAGCTTCACTTTTTCCTCAAAAATAAATAATTGACTATTAAAAACCTAACAGTCTTAAATAAGACTGGCATAATGGATAAGTCACTGCCCTCCTAAGACAGGGGTCCAAGTTCCATATGGGGTGGAAGTCATTACAGCAAGTGTCTCATCACTAGAATTGATATTTTATCCTTGCTTCAACTGTAAAACAGTCTTGCAGTGTTTAGCTTGCAAAAAATGACCACAGAAGCTAAAATATGACATTTATTATGATAACATTGTTGTTGTTTTTTTTAAACATTTTCTATCACCGTGGACATCTTATTTAAGTACCATCTGGCATGCATGTTCCTTTGTTGCTCATCATTCATCACCAAAAATGATTTTCTTTTTCAATTCTTATGACTGTACTGATTGCATTGAATAAAATCCACATCTAGCATAACCAATCAATGTTGCAAAGCGCTCCAGTGGCGCAATTGGTCAGCGCGCGGTACTTATAAGACAGTATCTGTTGAACAATGCCAAGGTTGTGAGTTCAAGCCTCACCTGGAGAATCTTTGTATACTGTTTTTTTTCCTTTTCTTATGTCATTAGTCATTGATTATAAACTGGTAGCCTTAATATTTAATATGATATTACAAAGGATGGAAGAAAGAAATAAAACACACAAACATGATTGTGCATTTAAGTTGTCAGCACACATCTGCTTTGGTTCAAATGCACTGCATATCTTCCTTCAGTCAGCCAACAAAACAGCAATGGAAAAGAATAACATACTGTTGGTAAAGCAGTTGCATCAAATTGATTTTCTGCAATATAGCAAGATAATCCATACTGACAGCTCTGGATAGTACCAGCACATTTCTTGCTGGACTTGGTAATGCAAAGAACACAGTAAACAGCTTCACTTTTTTTAAAAAATAAATAATTGACTATTAAAAACCTAACAGTCTTAAATAAGGACATCAGTAAGCACCACTAAAATAATGGATAAGGCACTGTTCTCCTAAGCCAGTGGTTGTGGGTTTAAGTCCCATCTGAGTTGGAAGTCATTACAGCAAGTGTCTCATCACTAGAGTTGATATTTTATCCTTGCTTCAACTGTAAAACAGTATTGCAGTGTTTAGCTTGTAAAAAGTGACCACAGAAGCTAAAATTTGACATTAATTATGATAAAATTGTTGTTGTTTTTTAAACCTTTTCTATCACAGTGGACAGCTTATTCAAGTGCCATCTGGCATGCATGTTCCTTTGTTGCTCATCATTCATCACCAAAAATGATTTTCTTTTTCAATTCTTATGACTGTACTGATTGTATTGAATAAAATCCACATCTAGCATAACCAATTAATGCTGTAAAGAGCTCCAGTGGCACAATTGGTCAGCGCACGGTACTTATAAGACAGTATCTGTTGAGCAATGCCGAGGTTGTGAGTTCAAGCCTCACCTGGAGCATCTTTGTATACTGTTTTTTTTCCTTTTCTTATGTCATAAGTCATTGATTATAAACTGCTACCTTAATATTTAATATGATATTACAAAGGATGGAAGAAAGAAAGAAAAAACACAAACATGATTGTGCATTTAAGTTGTCAGCACACATCTGCTTTGGTTCAAATGCACTGCATATCTTCCTTCAGTCAGCCAACAAAACAGCAATGGAAAAGATTAACATACTGTTGGTAAAGCAGTTGCATCAAATTGATTTTCTGCAATATAGCATGATAATCCATACTGACAGCTCTGGATAGTACCAGCACATTTCTTGCTGGACTTGGTAATGCAAAGAACACAGTAAACAGCTTCACTTTTTTTCAAAAATAAATAATTGACTATTAAAAACCTATCAGTCTTAAATAAGGACATCAGTAAGCAACACTGGCATAATGGATCAGGCACTGTTCTCCTAAGCCAGTGGTTGTAAGTTTAAGTCCCGTCTGAGTTGGAAGTCATTACAGCAAGTGTCTCATCACTAGAGTTGATATTTTATCCTTGCTTCAACTGTAAAACAGTCTTGCAGTGTTTAGCTTGTAAAAAATGACCACAGAAGCTAAAATATGACATTAATTATGATAACATTGTTGTTGTTGTTGCTTTTTAAACCTTTTCTATCACAGTGGACAGCTTATTCTAATGCAATCTGGCATGCATGTTCCTTTGTTGCTCATCATTCATCACCAAAAATGATTTTATTTTTTTTCAATTCTTATGACTGTACTGATTGTATTAAATAAAATCCACATCTAGCATAACCAATCAATGCTGCAAAGTGCTCCAGTGGCGCAATTGGTCAGCGTGTGGTACTTATAAGACAGTATCTGTTGAGCAATACCGAAGTTGTGAGTTCAAGCCTCACCTGGAGCATCTTTGTATACTGTTTTTTTCCTTTTCGTATGTCATTAGTCATTGATTATAAACTGCTACCTTAATATTTAATATGATATTACAAAGGATGGAAGAAAGAAAGAAAAAACAGTGCATTTAAGTTGTCAGCACACATCTGCTTTGGTTCAAATGCACTGCATATCTTCCTTCAGTCAGCCAACAAAACAGCAATGGAAAAGATTAACATACTGTTGGTAAAGCAGTTGCATCAAATTGATTTTCTGCAATATAGCATGATAATCCATACTGACAGCTCTGGATAGTACCAGCACATTTCTTGCTGGACTTGGTAATGCAAAGAACACAGTAAACAGCTTCATATTTTTTCAAAAAAAATATAATTGACTATTAAAAACCTATCAGTCTTAAATAAGGACATCAGTAAGCACCACTGGCATAATGGATAAGGCACTGTTCTCCTAAGCCAGTGGTTGTGGGTTTAAGTCCCGTCTGAGTTGGAAGTCATTACAGCAAGTGTCTCATCAGTAGAGTTGATATTTTATCCTTGCTTCAACTGTAAAACAGTCTTGCAGTGTTTAGCTTGTAAAAAGTGACCACAGAAGCTAAAATATGACATTAATTATGATAACATTGTTGTTGTTGTTTTTTAAACCTTTTCTATCACCGTGGACAGCTTATTCAAGTGCCATCTGGCATGCATGTTCCTTTGTTGCTCATCATTCATCACCAAAAATGATTTTCTTTTTCAATTCTTATGACTGTACTGATTGTATTGAATAAAATCCATATCTAGCATTACCAATTAATGCTGCAAAGTGCTCCAGTGGCGCAATTGGTCAGCGCGCGGTACTTATAAGACAGTATCTGTTGAGCAATGCCGAGGTTGTGAGTTCAAGCCTCACCTGGAGCATTTTTGTATACTGTTTTTTTTCCTTTTCTTATGTCATTAGTCATTGATTATAAACTTGTAGCCTTAATATTTAATATGATATTACAAAGGATGGAAGAAAGAAATAAAAAACACACAAACATGATTGTGCATTAAGTTGTCAGCACACATCTGCTTTGGTTCAAATGCTCTGCATATATTCCTTCAGTCAGCCAACAAAACAGCAATGGAAAAGAATAACATACTGTTGGTAAAGCAGTTGCATCAAATTGATTTTCTGCAATATAGCATGATAATCCATACTGACAGCTCTGGATAGTACCAGCACATTTCTTGCTGGACTTGGTAAACCAAAGAACACAGTAAACAGCTTCATATTTTTTCAAAAAATAAATAATTGACTATTAAAAACCTATCAGTCTTAAATAAGGACATCAGTAAGCACCACTGGCATAATGGATAAGGCACTGTTCTCCTAAGCCAGTGGTTGTGGGTTTAAGTCCCGTCTGAGTTGGAAGTCATTACAGCAAGTGTCTCATCAGTAGAGTTGATATTTTATCCTTGCTTCAACTGTAAAACAGTCTTGCAGTGTTTAGCTTGTAAAAAGTGACCACAGAAGCTAAAATATGACATTAATTATGATAACATTGTTGTTGTTGTTGTTGTTGTTGTTGTTGTTTTTTAAACCTTTTCTATCACCGTGGACAGCTTATTCAAGTGCCATCTGGCATGCATGTTCCTTTGTTGCTCATCATTCATCACCAAAAATGATTTTCTTTTTCAATTCTTATGACTGTACTGATTGTATTGAATAAAATCCACATCTAGCATAACCAATTAATGCTGCAAAGAGCTCCAGTGGCGCAATTGGTCAGCGCGCGGTACTTATAAGACAGTATCTGTTGAGCAATGCCGAGGTTGTGAGTTCAAGCCTCACCTGGAGCATCTTTGTATACTGTTTTTTTTCCTTTTCTTATGTCATTAGTCATTGATTATAAACTGCTACCTTAATATTTAATATGATATTACAAAGGATGGAAGAAAGAAAGAAAACACACAAACATGATTGTGCATTTAAGTTGTCAGCACACATCTGCTTTGGTTCAAATGCACTGCATATCTTCCTTCAGTCAGCCAACAAAACAGCAATGGAAAAGATTAACATACTGTTGGTAAAGCAGTTGCATCAAATTGATTTTCTGCAATATAGCATGATAATCCATACTGACAGCTCTGGATAGTACCAGCACATTTCTTGCTGGACTTGGTAATGCAAAGAACACAGTAAACAGCTTCACTTTTTTTCAAAAATAAATAATTGACTATTAAAAACCTATCAGTCTTAAATAAGGACATCAGTAAGCAACACTGGCATAATGGATCAGGCACTGTTCTCCTAAGCCAGTGGTTGTAAGTTTAAGTCCCGTCTGAGTTGGAAGTCATTACAGCAAGTGTCTCATCACTAGAGTTGATATTTTATCCTTGCTTCAACTGTAAAACAGTCTTGCAGTGTTTAGCTTGTAAAAAATGACCACAGAAGCTAAAATATGACATTAATTATGATAACATTGTTGTTGTTGTTGCTTTTTAAACCTTTTCTATCACAGTGGACAGCTTATTCTAATGCAATCTGGCATGCATGTTCCTTTGTTGCTCATCATTCATCACCAAAAATGATTTTATTTTTTTTCAATTCTTATGACTGTACTGATTGTATTAAATAAAATCCACATCTAGCATAACCAATCAATGCTGCAAAGTGCTCCAGTGGCGCAATTGGTCAGCGTGTGGTACTTATAAGACAGTATCTGTTGAGCAATACCGAGGTTGTAAGTTCAAGCCTCACCTGGAGCATCTTTGTATACTGTTTTTTTCCTTTTCGTATGTCATTAGTCATTGATTATAAACTGCTACCTTAATATTTAATATGATATTACAAAGGATGGAAGAAAGAAAGAAAAAACACAGTGCATTTAAGTTGTCAGCACACATCTGCTTTGGTTCAAATGCACTGCATATCTTCCTTCAGTCAGCCAACAAAACAGCAATGGAAAAGATTAACATACTGTTGGTAAAGCAGTTGCATCAAATTGATTTTCTGCAATATAGCATGATAATCCATACTGACTGCTCTGGATAGTACCAGCACATTTCTTGCTGGACTTGGTAATGCAAAGAACACAGTAAACAGCTTCATATTTTTTCAAAAAATAAATAATTGACTATTAAAAACCTATCAGTCTTAAATAAGGACATCAGTAAGCACCACTGGCATAATGGATAAGGCACTGTTCTCCTAAGCCAGTGGTTGTGGGTTTAAGTCCCGTCTGAGTTGGAAGTCATTACAGCAAGTGTCTCATCAGTAGAGTTGATATTTTATCCTTGCTTCAACTGTAAAACAGTCTTGCAGTGTTTAGCTTGTAAAAAGTGACCACAGAAGCTAAAATATGACATTAATTATGATAACATTGTTGTTGTTGTTTTTTAAACCTTTTCTATCACCGTGGACAGCTTATTCAAGTGCCATCTGGCATGCATGTTCCTTTGTTGCTCATCATTCATCACCAAAAATGATTTTCTTTTTCAATTCTTATGACTGTACTGATTGTATTGAATAAAATCCATATCTAGCATTACCAATTAATGCTGCAAAGTGCTCCAGTGGCGCAATTGGTCAGCGCGCGGTACTTATAAGACAGTATCTGTTGAGCAATGCCGAGGTTGTGAGTTCTAGCCTCACCTGGAGCATTTTTGTATACTGTTTGTTTTCCTTTTCTTATGTCATTAGTCATTGATTATAAACTTGTAGCCTTAATATTTAATATGATATTACAAAGGATGGAAGAAAGAAATAAAAAACACACAAACATGATTGTGCATTAAGTTGTCAGCACACATCTGCTTTGGTTCAAATGCACTGCATATATTCCTTCAGTCAGCCAACAAAACAGCAATGGAAAAGAATAACATACTGTTGGTAAAGCAGTTGCATCAAATTGATTTTCTGCAATATAGCATGATAATCCATACTGACAGCTCTGGATAGTACCAGCACATTTCTTGCTGGACTTGGTAAACCAAAGAACACAGTAAACAGCTTCATATTTTTTCAAAAAATAAATAATTGACTATTAAAAACCTATCAGTCTTAAATAAGGACATCAGTAAGCACCACTGGCATAATGGATAAGGCACTGTTCTCCTAAGCCAGTGGTTGTGGGTTTAAGTCCCGTCTGAGTTGGAAGTCATTACAGCAAGTGTCTCATCAGTAGAGTTGATATTTTATCCTTGCTTCAACTGTAAAACAGTCTTGCAGTGTTTTGCTTGTAAAAAGTGACCACAGAAGCTAAAATATGACATTAATTATGATAACATTGTTGTTGTTGTTGTTGTTGTTGTTTTTTAAACCTTTTCTATCACCGTGGACAGCTTATTCAAGTGCCATCTGGCATGCATGTTCCTTTGTTGCTCATCATTCATCACCAAAAATGATTTTCTTTTTCAATTCTTATGACTGTACTGATTGTATTGAATAAAATCCACATCTAGCATAACCAATTAATGCTGCAAAGAGCTCCAGTGGCGCAATTGGTCAGCGCGCGGTACTTATAAGACAGTATCTGTTGAGCAATGCCGAGGTTGTGAGTTCAAGCCTCACCTGGAGCATCTTTGTATACTGTTTTTTTTCCTTTTCTTATGTCATTAGTCATTGATTATAAACTGCTACCTTAATATTTAATATGATATTACAAAGGATGGAAGAAAGAAAGAAAACACACAAACATGATTGTGCATTTAAGTTGTCAGCACACATCTGCTTTGGTTCAAATGCACTGCATATCCTCCTTCAGTCAGCCAACAAAACAGAAATGGAAAAGATTAACATACTGTTGGTAAAGCAGTTGCATCAAATTGATTTTCTGCAATATAGCATGATAATCCATACTGACAGCTCTGGATACTACCAGCACATTTCTTGCTGGACTTGGTAATGCAAAGAACACAGTAAACAGCTTCACTTTTTTTCAAAAATAAATAATTGACTATTAAAAACCTATCAGTCTTAAATAAGGACATCAGTAAGCACCACTGGCATAATGGATAAGGCACTGTTCTCCTAAGCCAGTGGTTGTGGGTTTAAGTCCCGTCTGAGTTGGAAGTCATTACAGCAAGTGTCTCATCAGTAGAGTTGATATTTTATCCTTGCTTCAACTGTAAAACAGTCTTGCAGTGTTTAGCTTGTAAAAAGTGACCACAGAAGCTAAAATATGACATTAATTATGATAACATTGTTGTTGTTGTTGTTTTTTAAACCTTTTCTATCACAGTGGACAGCTTATTCAAGTGCCATCTGGCATGCATGTTCCTTTGTTGCTCATCATTCATCACCAAAAATTATTTTCTTTTTCAATTCTTATGACTGTACTGATTGTATTGAATAAAATCCACATCTAGCATAACCAATTAATGCTGCAAAGAGCTCCAGTGGCGCAATTGGTCAGCGCGCGGTACTTATTAGACAGTATCTGTTGAGCAATGCCGAGGTTGTGAGTTCAAGCCTCACCTGGAGCATCTTTGTGTACTGTTTTTTTTTTCCTTTACTTATGTCATTAGTCATTGATTATAAACTGCTACCTTAATATTTAATATGATATTACAAAGGATGGAAGAAAGAAAGAAAAAACACAAACATGATTGTGCATTTAAGTTGTCAGCACACATCTGCTTTGGTTCAAATGCACTGCATATCTTCCTTCAGTCAGCCAACAAAACAGCAATGGAAAAGATTAACATACTGTTGGTAAAGCAGTTGCATCAAATTGATTTTCTGCAATATAGCATGATAATCCATACTGACAGCTCTGGATAGTACCAGCACATTTCTTGCTGGACTTGGTAATGCAAAGAACACAGTAAACAGCTTCACTTTTTCCTCAAAAATAAATAATTGACTATTAAAAACCTAACAGTCTTAAATAAGAACATCAGTAAGCACCACTGGCATAATGGATAAGTCACTGCCCTCCTAAGACAGGGGTCCAAGTTCCATATGGGGTGGAAGTCATTACAGCAAGTGTCTCATCACTAGAATTGATATTTTATCCTTGCTTCGACTGTAAAACAGTCTTGCAGTGTTTAGCTTGCAAAAAATGACCACAGAAGCTAAAATATGACATTTATTATGATAACATTGTTGTTGTTTTTTTTAAACATTTTCTATCACCGTGGACATCTTATTTAAGTACCATCTGGCATGCATGTTCCTTTGTTGCTCATCATTCATCACCAAAAATGATTTTCTTTTTCAATTCTTATGACTGTACTGATTGCATTGAATAAAATCCACATCTAGCATAACAAATCAATGTTGCAAAGCGCTCCAGTGGCGCAATTGGTCAGCGCACGGTACTTATAAGACAGTATCTGTTGAGCAATGCCGAGGTTGTGAGTTCAAGCCTCACCTGGAGCATTTTTGTATACTGTTTTTTTTCCTTTTCTTATGTCATTAGTCATTGATTATAAACTGCTACCTTAATATTTAATATGATATTACAAAGGATGGAAGAAAGAAAGAAAAAACACAAACATGATTGTGCATTTAATTTGTCAGCACACATCTGCTTTGGTTCAAATGCACTGCATATCTTCCTTCAGTCAGCCAACAAAACAGCAATGGAAAAGATTAACATACTGTTGGTAAAGCAGTTGCATCAAATTGATTTTCTGCAATATAGCATGATAATCCATACTGACAGCTCTGGATAGTACCAGCACATTTCTTGCTGGACTTGGTAATGCAAAGAACACAGTAAACAGCTTCACTTTTTTTCAAAAATAAATAATTGACTATTAAAAACCTATCAGTCTTAAATAAGGACATCAGTAAGCACCACTGGCATAATGGATAAGGCACTGTTCTCCTAAGCCAGTGTTTGTGGGTTTAAGTCCCGTCTGAGTTGGAAGTCATTACAGCAAGTGTCTCATCAGTAGAGTTGATATTTTATCCTTGCTTCAACTGTAAAACAGTCTTGCACTGTTTAGCTTGTAAAAAATGACCACAGTAGCTAAAATATGACATTAATTAGGATAACATTGTTGTTGTTGTTTTTTAAACCTTTTCTATCACAGTGGACAGCTTATTCAAGTGCCATCTGGCATGCATGTTCCTTTGTTGCTCATCATTCATCACCAAAAATTATTTTCTTTTTCAATTCTTATGACTGTACTGATTGTATTGAATAAAATCCACATCTAGCATAACCAATTAAGGTTGCAAAGTGCTCCAGTGGCGAAATTGGTCAGCGCGCGGTACTTATAAGACAGTATCTGTTGAGCATTGCCGAGGTTGTGAGTTCAAGCCTCACTTGGAGCAGCTTTGTATAATGTTTTTTTTTTCCTTTTTTTATTTCATTAGTCATTGATTATAAACTGCTACCTTAATATTTAATATGATATTACAAAGGATGGAAGAAAGAAAGAAAAAACACAAACATGATTGTGCATTTAAGTTGTCAGCACACATCTGCTTTGGATCAAATGCACTGCATATCTTCCTTCAGTCAGCCAACAAAACAGCAATGGAAAAGATTAACATACTGTTGGTAAAGCAGTTGCATCAAATTGATTTTCTGCAATATAGCATGATAATCCATACTGACAGCTCTGGATAGTACCAGCACATTTCTTGCTGGACTTGGTAATGCAAAGAACACAGTAAACAGCTTCACTTTTTTTCAAAAATAAATAATTGACTATTAAAAACCTATCAGTCTTAAATAAGGACATCAGTAAGCACCACTGGCATAATGGATAAGGCACTGTTCTCCTAAGCCAGTGGTTGTGGGTTTAAGTCCCGTCTGAGTTGGAAGTCATTACAGCAAGTGTCTCATCAGTAGAGTTGATATTTTATCCTTGCTTCAACTGTAAAACAGTCTTGCAGTGTTTAGCTTGTAAAAAGTGACCACAGAAGCTAAAATATGACATTAATTATGATAACATTGTTGTTGTTGTTGTTGTTGTTTTTTTAAACCTTTTCTATCACCGTTGACAGCTTATTCAAGTGCCATCTGGCATGCATGTTCCTTTGTTGCTCATCATTCATCACCAAAAATGATTTTCTTTTTCAATTCTTATGACTGTACTGATTGTATTGAATAAAATCCACATCTAGCATAACCAATTAATGCTGCAAAGAGCTCCAGTGGCGCAATTGGTCAGCGCGCGGTACTTATAAGACAGTATCTGTTGAGCAATGCCGAGGTTGTGAGTTCAAGCCTCACCTGGAGCATCTTTGTACACTGTTTTTTTTTCCTTTTCTTATGTCATTAGTCATTAATTATAAACTGCTACCTTAATATTTAATATGATATTACAAAGGATGGAAGAAAGAAAGAAAACACACAAACATGATTGTGCATTTAAGTTGTCAGCACACATCTGCTTTGGTTCAAATGCACTGCATATCTTCCTTCAGTCAGCCAACAAAACAGCAATGGAAAAGATTAACATACTGTTGGTAAAGCAGTTGCATCAAATTGATTTTCTGCAATATAGCATGATAATCCATACTGACAACTCTGGATACTACCAGCACATTTCTTGCTGTACTTGGTAATGCAAAGAACACAGTAAACAGCTTCACTTTTTTTCAAAAATAAATAATTGACTATTAAAAACCTATCAGTCTTAAATAAGGACATCAGTAAGCACCACTGGCATAATGGATAAGGCACTGTTCTCCTAAGCCAGTGGTTGTGGGTTTAAGTCCCGTCTGAGTTGGAAGTCATTACAGCAAGTGTCTCATCACTAGAGTTGATATTTTATCTTTGCTTCAACTGTAAAACAGTCTTGCAGTGTTTAGCTTGTAAAAAATGACCACATAAGCTAAAATATGACATTTATTATGATAACATTGTTGTTGTTGTTTTTTAAACCTTTTCTATCACCGTGGACAGCTTATTCAAGTGCCATCTGGCATGCATGTTCCTTTGTTGCTCATCATTCATCACTGAAAATGATTTTCTTTTTCAATTCTTATGAATGTACTGATTGTATTGAATAAAATCCACATCTAGCATAACCAATTAATGCTGCAAAATGCTCCAGTGGCGCAATTGGTCAGCGCGCGAAACTTATAAGACAGTATCTGTTGAGCAATGCCAAGGTTGTGAGTTCAAGCCTCACTTAAAGCATCTTTGTGTACTGTTTTTTTTTTCCTTTACTTATGTCATTAGTCATTGATTATAAACTGCTACCTTAATATTTAATATGATATTACAAAGGATGGAAGAAAGAAAGAAAAAACACAAACATGATTGTGCATTTAAGTTGTCAGCACACATCTGCTTTGGTTCAAATGCACTGCATATCTTCCTTCAGTCAGACAACAAAACAGCAATGGAAAAGATTAACATACTGTTGGTAAAGCAGTTGCATCAAATTGATTTTCTGCAATATAGCATGATAATCCATACTGACAGCTCTGGATAGTACCAGCACATTTCTTGCTGGACTTGGTAATGCAAAGAACACAGTAAACAGCTTCACTTTTTCCTCAAAAATAAATAATTGACTATTAAAAACCTAACAGTCTTAAATAAGAACATCAGTAAGCACCACTGGCATAATGGATAAGTCACTGCCCTCCTAAGACAGGGGTCCAAGTTCCATATCGGGTGGAAGTCATTACAGCAAGTGTCTCATCACTAGAATTGATATTTTATCCTTGCTTCGACTGTAAAACAGTCTTGCAGTGTTTAGCTTGCAAAAAATGACCACAGAAGCTAAAATATGACATTTATTATGATAACATTGTTGTTGTTTTTTTTAAACATTTTCTATCACCGTGGACATCTTATTTAAGTACCATCTGGCATGCATGTTCCTTTGTTGCTCATCATTCATCACCAAAAATGATTTTCTTTTTCCATTCTTATGACTGTACTGATTGCATTGAATAAAATCCACATCTAGCATAACAAATCAGTGTTGCAAAGCGCTCCAGTGGCGCAATTGGTCAGCGCACGGTACTTATAAGACAGTATCTGTTGAGCAATGCCGAGGTTGTGAGTTCAAGCCTCACCTGGAGCATTTTTGTATACTGTTTTTTTTCCTTTTCTTATGTCATTAGTCATTGATTATAAACTGCTACCTTAATATTTAATATGATATTACAAAGGATGTAAGAAAGAAAGAAAAAACACAAACATGATTGTGCATTTAATTTGTCAGCACACATCTGCTTTGGTTCAAATGCACTGCATATCTTCCTTCAGTCAGCCAACAAAACAGCAATGGAAAAGATTAACATACTGTTGGTAAAGCAGTTGCATCAAATTGATTTTCTGCAATATAGCATGATAATCCATACTGACAGCTCTGGATAGTACCAGCACATTTCTTGCTGGACTTGGTAATGCAAAGAACACAGTAAACAGCTTCACTTTTTTTCAAAAATAAATAATTGACTATTAAAAACCTATCAGTCTTAAATAAGGACATCAGTAAGCACCACTGGCATAATGGATAAGGCATTGTTCTCCTAAGCCAGTGTTTGTGGGTTTAAGTCCCGTCTGAGTTGGAAGTCATTACAGCAAGTGTCTCATCACTAGAGTTGATATTTTATCTTTGCTTCAACTGTAAAACAGTCTTGCAGTGTTTAGCTTGTACAAAATGACCACAGTAGCTAAAATATGACATTAATTAGGATAACATTGTTGTTGTTGTTTTTTAAACCTTTTCTATCACAGTGGACAGCTTATTCAAGTGCCATCTGGCATGCATGTTCCTTTGTTGCTCATCATTCATCACCAAAAATGATTTTCTTTTTCAATTCTTATGACTGTACTGATTGTATTGAATAAAATCCACATCTAGCATAACCAATTAATGCTGCAAAGTGCTCCAGTGGCAAAATTGGTCAGCGCGCGGTACTTATAAGACAGTATCTGTTAAGCATTGCCGAGGTTGTGAGTTCAAGCCTCACTTGGAGCACCTTTGTATAATGTTTTTTTTTCCTTTTTTTATTTCATTAGTCATTGATTATAAACTGCTACCTTAATATTTAATATGATATTACAAAGGATGGAAGAAAGAAAGAAAAAACACAAACATGATTGTGCATTTAAGTTGTCAGCACACATCTGCTTTGGTTCAAATGCACTGCATATCTTCCTTCAGTCAGCCAACAAAACAGCAATGGAAAAGATTAACATACTGTTGGTAAAGCAGTTGCATCAAATTGATTTTCTGCAATATAGCATGATAATCCATACTGACAGCTCTGGATAGTACCAGCACATTTCTTGCTGGACTTGGTAATGCAAAGAACACAGTAAACAGCTTCACTTTTTTTCAAAAATAAATAATTGACTATTAAAAACCTATCAGTCTTAAATAAGGACATCAGTAAGCACCACTGGCATAATGGATAAGGCACTGTTCTCCTAAGCCTGTGGTTGTGGGTTTAAGTCCCGTCTGAGTTCGAAGTCATTACAGCAAGTGTCTCATCACTAGAGTTGATATTTTATCCTTGCTTCAACTGTAAAACAGTCTTGCAGTGTTTAGCTTGTAAAAAATGACCACAGAAGCTAAAATATGACATTTATTATGATAACATTGTTGTTGTTGTTGTTTTTTAAACCTTTTCTATCACCGTGGACAGCATATTCAAGTGCCATCTGGCATGCATGTTCCTTTGTTGCTCATCATTCATCACCAAAAATGATTTTCTTTTTCAATTCTTATGACTGTACTGATTGTATTGAATAAAATCCACATCTAGCATAACCAATTAATGCTGCAAGTGCTCCAGTGGCGCAATTGGTCAGCGCACGGTACTTATAAGACAGTATCTGTTGAGCAATGCCGAGGTTGTGAGTTCAAGCCTCACTTGGAGCAGCTTTGTATAATAGTTTTTTTCATTTTTTTATGTCATTAGTCATTGATTATAAACTGCTACCTTAATATTTAATATGATATTACAAAGGATGGAAGAAAGAAAGAAAAAACACAAACATGATTGTGCATTTAAGTTGTCAGCACACATCTGCTTTGGTTCAAATGCACTGCATATCTTCCTTCAGTCAGCCAACAAAACAGCAATGGAAAAGATTAACATACTGTTGGTAAAGCAGTTGCATCAAATTGATTTTCTGCAATATAGCATGATAATCCATACTGACAGCTCTGGATAGTACCAGCGCATTTCTTGCTGGACTTGGTAATGCAAAGAACACAGTAAACAGCTTCAATTTTTTTTCAAAAAAAAATAATTGACTATTAAAACCCTATCAGTCTTAAATAAGGACATCAGGAAGCACCACTGGCATAATGGATAAGGCACTGTTCTCCTAAGCCAGTGGTTGTGGGTTTAAGTCCCGTCAGAGTTGGAAGTCATTACAGCAAGTGTCTCATCACTAGAGTTTATATTTTATCCTTGCTTCAACTGTAAAACAGTCTTGCAGTGTTTAGCTAGTAAAAAATGACTACAGAAGCTAAAATATGACATTAATTATGATAACATTGTTGTTGTTGTTTTTTAAACCTTTTCTATCACAGTGGACAGCTTATTCCAGTGCCATCTGGTATGCATGTTCCTTTGTTGCTCATCATTCATCACCAAAAATGATTTTCTTTTTCAATTCTTATGAATGTACTGATTGTATTGAATAAAATCCACATCTAGCATAACCAATTAATGCTGCAAAGAGCTCCAGTGGCGCAATTGGTCAGCGTGCGGTACTTATAAGACAGTATCTGTTGAGCAATGCCGAGGTTGTGAGTTCAAGCCTCACCTGGAGCATCTTTGTATACTGTTTTTTTTCCTTTTCTTATGTCATAAGTCATTGATTATAAACTGCTACCTTAATATTTAATATGATATTACAAAGGATGGAAGAAAGAAAGAAAAAACACAAACATGATTGTGCATTTAAGTTGTCAGCACACATCTGCTTTGGTTCAAATGCACTGCATATCTTCCTTCAGTCAGCCAATAAAACAGCAATGGAAAAGATTAACATACTGTTGGTAAAGCAGTTGCATCAAATTGATTTTCTGCAATATAGCATGATAATCCATACTGACAGCTCTGGATAGTACCAGCACATTTCATGCTGGACTTGGTAATGCAAAGAACACAGTAAACAGCTTCACTTTTTTTCAAAAATAAATAATTGACTATTAAAAACCTATCAGTCTTAAATAAGGACATCAGTAAGCACCACTGGCATAATGGATAAGGCACTGTTCTCCTAAGCCAGTGGTTGTGGGTTTAAGTCCTGTCTGAGTTGGAAGTCATTACAGCAAGTGTCTCATCAGTAGAGTTGATATTTTATCCTTGCTTCAACTGTAAAACAGTCTTGCAGTGTTTAGCTTGTAAAAAATGACCACAGAAGCTAAAATATGACATTTATTATGATAACATTGTTGTTGTTGTTTTTTAAACCTTTTCTATCACCGTGGACAGCTTATTCAAGTGCCATCTGGCATGCATGTTCCTTTGTTGCTCATCATTCATCACCAAAAATGATTTTCTTTTTCAATTCTTATGAATGTACTGATTGTATTGAATAAAATCCACATCTAGCATAACCAATTAATGCTGCAAAGTGCTCCAGTGGCGCAATTGGTCAGCACGTGAAACTTATAAGACAGTATCTGTTAAGCAATGACAAGGTTGTGAGGTCAAGCCTCACCTGGAGGATCTTTGTATACTGTTTTTTTTTCCTTTTCTTATGTCATTAGTCATTGATTATAAACTGCTACCTTAATATTTAATATGATATTACAAAGGATGGAAGAAAGAAAGAAAAAACACAAACATGATTGTGCATTTAAGTTGTCAGCACACATCTGCTTTGGTTCAAATGCACTGCATATCTTCCTTCAGTCAGCCAACAAAACAGCAATGGAAAAGATTAACATACTGTTGGTAAAGCAGTTGCATCAAATTGATTTTCTGCAATATAGCATGATAATCCATACTGACAGCTCTGGATAGTACCAGCACATTTCTTGCTGGACTTGGTAATGCAAAGAACACAGTCAACAGCTTCACTTTTTCCTCAAAAATAAATAATTGACTATTAAAAACCTAACAGTCTTAAATAAGAACATCAGTAAGCACCACTGGCATAATGGATAAGTCACTGCCCTCCTAAGCCAGGGGTTCCAAGTCCCATATGGGGTGGAAGTCATTACAGCAAGTGTCTCATCACTAGAGTTTATATTTTATCCTTGCTTCAATTGTAAAACAGTCCTGCAGTGTTTAGCTTGTAAAAAATGACCACAGAAGCTAAAATATGACATTAATTATGATAACATTGTTGTTGTTGTTTTTTAAACCTTTTCTATCACAGTGGACAGCTTATTCAAGTGCCATCTGGCATGCATGTTCCTTTGTTGCTCATCATTCATCACCAAAAATGATTTTCTTTTTCAATTCTTATGACTGGACTGATTGCATTGAATAAAATCCACATCTAGCATAACCAATCAATGTTGCGAAGCGCTCCAGTGGCGCAATTGGTAAGCGTGCGGTACTTATAAGACAGTATTTGTTGAGCAATGCCGAGGTTGTGAGTTCAAGCCTCACCTGGAGCATCTTTGTAATCTGATTTTTTTCCTTTTCTTATGTCATTAGTCATTGATTATAAACTTGTAGCCTTAATATTTAATATGATATTACAAAGGATGGAAGAAAGAAAGAAAAAACACAAACATGATTGTGCATTTAAGTTGTCAGCAGACATCTGCTTTGGTTCAAATGCACTGCATATCTTCCTTCAGTCAGCCAACAAAACAGCAATGGAAAAGATTAACATACTGTTGGTAAAGCAGTTGCATCAAATTGATTTTCTGCAATATAGCATGATAATCCATACTGACAGCTCTGGATAGTACCAGCGCATTTCTTGCTGGACTTGGTAATGCAAAGAACACAGTAAACAGCTTCAATTTTTTTTCAAAAAAATAATAATTGACTATTAAAACCCTATCAGTCTTAAATAAGGACATCAGTAAGCACCACTGGCATAATGGATAAGGCACTGTTCTCCTAAGCCAGTGGTTGTGGGTTTAAGTCCCGTCTGAGTTGGAAGTCATTACAGCAAGTGTCTCATCACTAGAGTTTATATTTTATCCTTGCTTCAACTGTAAAACAGTCTTGCAGTGTTTAGCTAGTAAAAAATGACTACAGAAGCTAAAATATGACATTAATTATGATAACATTGTTGTTGTTGTTTTTTAAACCTTTTCTATCACAGTGGACAGCTTATTCCAGTGCCATCTGGTATGCATGTTCCTTTGTTGCTCATCATTCATCACCAAAAATGATTTTCTTTTTCAATTCTTATGACTGTACTGATTGTATTGAATAAAATCCACATCTAGCATAACCAATTAATGCTGCAAAGAGCTCCAGTGGCGCAATTGGTCAGCGCGCGGTACTTATAAGGCAGTATCTGTTGAGCAATGCCGAGGTTGTGAGTTCAAGCCTCACCTGGAGCATCTTTGTATACTGTTTTTTTTCCTTTTCTTATGTCATAAGTCATTGATTATAAACTGCTACCTTAATATTTAATATGATATTACAAAGGATGGAAGAAAGAAAGAAAAAACACAAACATGATTGTGCATTTAAGTTGTCAGCACACATCTGCTTTGGTTCAAATGCACTGCATATCTTCCTTCAGTCAGCCAATAAAACAGCAATGGAAAAGATTAACATACTGTTGGTAAAGCAGTTGCATCAAATTGATTTTCTGCAATATAGCATGATAATCCATACTGACAGCTCTGGATAGTACCAGCACATTTCATGCTGGACTTGGTAATGCAAAGAACACAGTAAACAGCTTCACTTTTTTTCAAAAATAAATAATTGACTATTAAAAACCTATCAGTCTTAAATAAGGACATCAGTAAGCACCACTGGCATAATGGATAAGGCACTGTTCTCCTAAGCCAGTGGTTGTGGGTTTAAGTCCCGTCTGAGTTGGAAGTCATTACAGCAAGTGTCTCATCAGTAGAGTTGATATTTTATCCTTGCTTCAACTGTAAAACAGTCTTGCAGTGTTTAGCTTGTAAAAAATGACCACAGAAGCTAAATTATGACATTTATTATGATAACATTGTTGTTGTTTTTTAAACCTTTTCTATCACCGTGGACAGCTTATTCAAGTGCCATCTGGCATGCATGTTCCTTTGTTGCTCATCATTCATCACCAAAAATGATTTTCTTTTTCAATTCTTATGAATGTACTGATTGTATTGAATAAAATCCACATCTAGCATAACCAATTAATGCTGCAAAGTGCTCCAGTGGCGCAATTGGTCAGCACGTGAAACTTATAAGACAGTATCTGTTAAGCAATGACAAGGTTGTGAGTTCAAGCCTCACCTGGAGGATCTTTGTATACTGTTTTTTTTTCCTTTTCTTATGTCATTAGTCATTGATTATAAACTGCTACCTTAATATTTAATATGATATTACAAAGGATGGAAGAAAGAAAGAAAAAACACAAACATGATTGTGCATTTAAGTTGTCAGCACACATCTGCTTTGGTTCAAATGCACTGCATATCTTCCTTCAGTCAGCCAATAAAACAGCAATGGAAAAGATTAACATACTGTTGGTAAAGCAGTTGCATCAAATTGATTTTCTGCAATATAGCATGATAATCCATACTGACAGCTCTGGATAGTACCAGCACATTTCTTGCTGGACTTGGTAATGCAAAGAACACAGTAAACAGCTTCAATTTTTCCCCAAAAATAAATAATTGACTATTAAAAACCTATCAGTCTTAAATAAGGACATCAGTAAGCACCACTGGCATAATGGATACGGCACTGTTCTCCTAAGCCAGTGGTTGTGGGTTTAAGTCCCGTATGAGTTGGAAGTCATTACAGCAAGTGTCTCATCACTAGAGTTTATATTTTATCCTTGCTTCAACTGTAAAACAGTCTTGCAGTGTTTAACTTGTAAAAAATGACCACGGAAGCTAAAATATGACATTAATTATGATAACATTGTTGTTGTTGTTGTTTTTTAAACCTTTTCTATCACAGTGGACAGCTTATTCAAGTGCCATCTGGCATGCATGTTCCTTTGTTGCTCATCATTCATCACCAAAAATTATTTTCTTTTTCAATTCTTATGACTGTACTGATTGTATTGAATAAAATCCACATCTAGCATAACCAATCGATGCTGCGAAGCACTCCAGTGGCGCAATTGGTAAGTGTGCGGTACTTATAAGACAGTATCTGTTGAGCAATGCCGAGGTTGTGAGTTCAAGCCTCACCTGGAGCATCTTTGTATACTGATTTTTTTCCTTTTCTTATGTCATTAGTCATTGATTATAAACTTGTAGCCTTAATATTTAATATGATATTACAAAGGATGGAAGAAAGAAAGAAAACACACAAACATGATTGTGCATTTAAGTTGTCAGCACACATCTGCTTTGGTTCAAATGCACTGCATATATTCCTTCAGTCAGCCAACAAAACAGCAATGGAAAAGAATAACATACTGTTGGTAAAGCAGTTGCATCAAATTGATTTTCTGCAATATAGCATGATAATCCATACTGACAGCTCTGGATAGTACCAGCGCATTTCTTGCTGGACTTGGTAATGCAAAGAACACAGTAAACAGCTTCAATTTTTTTTCAAAAATAAATAATTGACTATTAAAACCCTATCAGTCTTAAATAAGGACATCAGTAAGCACCACTGGCATAATGGATAAGGCACTGTTCTCCTAAGCCAGTGGTTGTGGGTTTAAGTCCCGTCTGAGTTGGAAGTCATTACAGCAAGTGTCTCATCACTAGAGTTTATATTTTATCCTTGCTTCAACTGTAAAACAGTCTTGCAGTGTTTAGCTAGTAAAAAATGACCACAGAAGCTAAAATATGACATTAATTATGATAACATTGTTGTTGTTGTTTTTTAAACCTTTTCTATCACAGTGGACAGCTTATTCAAGTGCCATCTGGTATGCATGTTCCTTTGTTGCTCATCATTCATCACCAAAAATGATTTTCTTTTTCAATTCTTATGACTGTACTGATTGTATTGAATAAAATCCACATCTAGCATAACCAATTAATGCTGCAAAGAGCTCCAGTGGCGCAATTGGTCAGCGCGCGGTACTTATAAGGCAGTATCTGTTGAGCAATGCCGAGGTTGTGAGTTCAAGCCTCACCTGGAGCATCTTTGTATACTGTTTTTTTTCCTTTTCTTATGTCATAAGTCATTGATTATAAACTGCTACCTTAATATTTAATATGATATTACAAAGGATGGAAGAAAGAAAGAAAAAACACAAACATGATTGTGCATTTAAGTTGTCAGCACACATCTGCTTTGGTTCAAATGCACTGCATATCTTCCTTCAGTCAGCCAATAAAACAGCAATGGAAAAGATTAACATACTGTTGGTAAAGCAGTTGCATCAAATTGATTTTCTGCAATATAGCATGATAATCCATACTGACAGCTCTGGATAGTACCAGCACATTTCATGCTGGACTTGGTAATGCAAAGAACACAGTAAACAGCTTCACTTTTTTTTAAAAATAAATAATTGACTATTAAAAACCTATCACTCTTAAATAAGGACATCAGTAAGCACCACTGGCATAATGGATAAGGCACTGTTCTCCTAAGCCAGTGGTTGTGGGTTTAAGTCCCGTTTGAGTTGGAAGTCATTACAGCAAGTGTCTCATCAGTAGAGTTGATATTTTATCCTTGCTTCAACTGTAAAACAGTCTTGCAGTGTTTAGCTTGTAAAAAATGACCACAGAAGCTAAAATATGACATTTATTATGATAACATTGTTGTTGTTGTTTTTTAAACCTTTTCTATCACCGTGGACAGCTTATTCATGTGCCATCTGGCATGCATGTTCCTTTGTTGCTCATCATTCATCACCAAAAATGATTTTCTTTTTCAATTCTTATGAATGTACTGATTGTATTGAATAAAATCCACATCTAGCATAACCAATTAATGCTGCAAAGTGCTCCAGTGGCACAATTGGTCAGCGTGCGGTACTTATAAAACAGTATCTGTTGAGCAATGCCGAGGTTGTGAGTTCAAGCCTCACCTGGAGCAGCTTTGTATAATGTTTTTTTTTTCCTTTTTTTTATGTCATTAGTCATTGATTATAAACTGCTACCTTAATATTTAATATGATATTACAAAGGATGGAAGAAAGAAAGAAAGAAAGAAAGAAAAAACACAAACATGATTGTGCATTTAAGTTGTCAGCACACATCTGCTTTGGTTCAAATGCATTGCATATCTTCCTTCAGTCAGCCAACAAAACAGCAATGGAAAAGATTAACATACTGTTGGTAAAGCAGTTGCATCAAATTGATTTTCTGCAATATAGCATGATAATCCATACTGACAGCTCTGGATAGTACCAGCACATTTCTTGCTGGACTTGGTAATGCAAAGAACACAGTAAACAGCTTCACTTTTTTTCAAAAATAAATAATTGACTATTAAAAACCTAACAGTCTTAAATTAGGACATCAGTGAGCACCACTGGCATAATGGATAAGGCACTGTACTCCTAAGCCAGTGGTTGTGGGTTTAAGTCCCATCTAAGTTGGAAGTCATTACAGCAAGTGTCTCATCACTAGAGTTGATATTTTATCCTTGCTTCAACTGTAAAACAGTCTTGCAGTATTTAGCTTGTAAAAAATGACCACAGAAGCTAAAATATGACATTAATTATGATAACATTGTTGTTGTTGTTTTTTAAACCTTTTCTATCACCGTGGACAACTTATTCAAGTGCCATCTGGCATGCATGTTCCTTTGTTGCTCATCATTCATCACCAAAAATGATTTTCTTTTTCAATTCTTATGACTGTACTGATTGTATTGAATAAAATCCACATCTAGCATAACCAATTAATGCTGCAAAGAGCTCCAGTGACGCAATTGGTCAGCATGCGGTACTTATAAGACAGTATCTGTTGAGCAATGCCGAGGTTGTGAGTTCAAGCCTCACCTGGAGCATCTTTGTATACTGTTTTTTTTCCCTTTTCTTATGTCATTAGTCATTGATTATAAACTGCTACCTTAATATTTAATATGATATTACAAAGGATGGAAGAAAGAAAGAAAAAACACAAACATGATTGTGCATTTAAGTTGTCAGCACACATCTGCTTTGGTTCAAATGCACGGCATATCTTCCTTCAGTCAGCCAACAAAACAGCAATGGAAAAGATTAACATACTGTTGGTAAAGCAGTTGCATCAAATTGATTTTCTGCAATATAGCATGATAATCCATACTTACAGCTCTGGATAGTACCAGCACATTTCTTGCTGGACTTGGTAATGCAAAGAACACAGTAAACAGCTTCACTTTTTTTCAAAAATAAATAATTGACTATTAAAAACCTAACAGTCTTAAATAAGGACATCAGTAAGCACCACTGGCATAATGGATAAGGCACTGTTCTTCTAAGCCAGTGGTTGTGGGTTTAAGTCCCGTCTGAGTTGGAAGTCATTACAGCAAGTGTCTCATCACTAGAGTTGATATTTTATCCTTGCTTCAACTGTAAAACAGTCCTGCAGTGTTTAGCTTGTAAAAAATGACCACACAAGCTAAAATATGACATTAATTATGATAACATTGTTGTTGTTGTTTTTTAAACCTTTTCTATCACAGTGGACAGCTTATTCAAGTGCCATCTGGCATGCATGTTCCTTTGTTGCTCATCATTCATCACCAAAAATGATTTTCTTTTTCAATTCTTATGACTGTACTGATTGTATTGAATAAAATCCACATCTAGCATAACCAATTAATGCTAGAAAGTGCTCCAGTGGCGCAATTGGTCAGCGCGCGGTACTTATAATACAGTATCTGTTGAGCAATGCCGAGGTTGTGAGTTCAAGCCTCACCTGGAGCAGCTTTGTATAATGTTTTTTTTCCTTTTTTTATGTCATTAGTCATTGATTATAAACTGCTACCTTAATATTTAATATGATATTACAAAGGATGGAAGAAAGAAAGAAAACACACAAACATGATTGTGCATTTAAGTTGTCAGCACACATCTGCTTTGGTTCAAATGCACTGCATATCTTCCTTCAGTCAGCCAACAAAACAGCAATGGAAAAGATTAACATACTGTTGGTAAAGCAGTTGCATCAAATTGATTTTCTGCAATATAGCATGATAATCCATACTGACAGCTCTGGATAGTACCAGCACATTTCTTGCTGGACTTGGTAATGCAAAGAACACAGTAAACAGCTTCACTTTTTTTCAAAAATAAATAATTGACTATTAAAAACCTATCAGTCTTAAATAAGTACATCAGTAAGCACCACTGGCATAACGGATAAGGCACTGTTCTCCTAAGCCAGTGGTTGTGGGTTTAAGTCCCGTCTGAGTTGGAAGTCATTACAGCAAGTGTCTCATCACTAGAGTTGATATTTTATCCTTGCTTCAACTGTAAAACAGTCTTGCAGTGTTTAGCTTGTAAAAAATGACCACAGAAGCTAAAATATGACATTAATTATGATAACATTGTTGTTGTTGTTTTTTAAACCTTTTCTATCACCGTGGACAGCTTATTCAAGTGCCATCTGGCATGCATGTTCCTTTGTTGCTCATCATTCATCACCAAAAATGATTTTCTTTTTCAATTCTTACGAATGTACTGATTGTATTGAATAAAATCCACATCTAGCATAACCAACTAATGCTGCAAAGTGCTTCAGTGGCGCAATTGGTCAGCGCGTGAAACTTATAAGACAGTATCTGTTAAGCAATGCCAAGGTTGTGAGGTCAAGCCTCACCTGGAGCATCTTTGTATACTGTTTTTTTTCCTTTTCTTATGTCATTAGTCATTGATTATAAACTGCTACCTTAATATTTAATATGATATTACAAAGGATGGAAGAAAGAAAGAAAAAACACAAACATGATTGTGCATTTAAGTTGTCAGCACACATCTGCTTTGGTTCAAATGCACTGCATATCTTCCTTCAGTCAGCTAACAAAACAGCAATGGAAAAGATTAACATACTGTTGGTAAAGCAGTTGCATCAAATTGATTTTCTGCAATATAGCATGATAATCTAAACTGACAGCTCTGGATAGTACCAGCACATTTCTTGCTGGACTTGGTAATGCAAAGAACACAGTAAACAGCTTCAATTTTCCCCCAAAAATAAATAATTGACTATTAAAAACCTATCAGTCTTAAATAAGGACATCAGTAAGCACCACTGGCATAATGGATAAGGCACTGTTCTCCTAAGCCAGTGGTTGTGGGTTTAAGTCCCGTATGAGTTGGAAGTCATTACAGCAAGTGTCTCATCACTAGAGTTGATATTTTATCCTTGCTTCAACTGTAAAACAGTCTTGCAGTGTTTAACTTGTAAAAAATGACCACGGAAGCTAAAATATGACATTAATTATGATAACATTGTTGTTGTTGTTTTTTAAACCTTTTCTATCACAGTGGACAGCTTATTCAAGTGCCATCTGGCATGCATGTTCCTTTGTTGCTCATCATTCATCACCAAAAATGATTTTCTTTTTCAATTCTTATGACTGTACTGATTGTATTGAATAAAATCCACATCTAGCATAACCAATTAATGCTGCAAAGTGCTCCAGTGGCGCAATTTGTCAGCGCGCGGTACTTATAATACAGTATCTGTTGAGCAATGCCGAGGTTGTGAGTTCAAGCCTCACCTGGAGCAGCTTTGTATAATGTTTTTTTTTCCTTTTTTTATGTCATTAGTCATTGATTATAAACTGCTACCTTAATATTTAATATGATATTACAAAGGATGGAAGAAAGAAAGAAAACACACAAACATGATTGTGCATTTAAGTTGTCAGCACACATCTGCTTTGGTTCAAATGCACTGCATATCTTCCTTCAGTCAGCCAACAAAACAGCAATGGAAAAGATTAACATACTGTTGGTAAAGCAGTTGCATCAAATTGATTTTCTGCAATATAGCATGATAATCCATACTGACAGCTCTGGATAGTACCAGCACATTTCTTGCTGGACTTGGTAATGCAAAGAACACAGTAAACAGCTTCACTTTTTTTCAAAAATAAATAATTGACTATTAAAAACCTATCAGTCTTAAATAAGGACATCAGTAAGCACCACTGGCATAACGGATAAGGCACTGTTCTCCTAAGCCAGTGGTTGTGGGTTTAAGTCCCGTCTGAGTTGGAAGTCATTACAGCAAGTGTCTCATCACTAGAGTTAATATTTTATCCTTGCTTCAACTGTAAAACAGTCTTGCAGTGTTTAGCTTGTAAAAAATGACCACAGAAGCTAAAATATGACATTTATTATGATAACATTGTTGTTGTTGTTTTTTAAACCTTTTCTATCACCGTGGACAGCTTATTCAAGTGCCATCTGGCATGCATGTTCCTTTGTTGCTCATCATTCTTCACCAAAAATGATTTTCTTTTTCAATTCTTATGAATGTACTGATTGTATTGAATAAAATCCACATCTAGCATAACCAATTAATGCTGCAAAGTGCTCCAGTGGCGCAATTGGTCAGCACGTGAAACTTATAAGACAGTATCTGTTAAGCAATGCCAAGGTTGTGAGGTCAAGCCTCACCTGGAGCATCTTTGTATACTGTTTTTTTTCCTTTTCTTATGTCATTAGTCATTGATTATAAACTGCTACCTTAATATTTAATATGATATTACAAAGGATGAAAGAAAGAAAGAAAAAACACAAACATGATTGTGCATTTAAGTTGTCAGCACACATCTGCTTTGGTTCAAATGCACTGCATATCTTCCTTCAGTCAGCCAACAAAACAGCAATGGAAAAGATTAACATACTGTTGGTAAAGCAGTTGCATCAAATTGATTTTCTGCAATATAGCATGATAATCCATACTGACAGCTCTGGATAGTACCAGCACATTTCTTGCTGGACTTGGTAATGCAAAGAACACAGTAAACAGCTTCACATTTTTTCAAAAATAAATAATTGACTATTAAAAACCTATCAGTCTTAAATAAGAACATCAGTAAGCACCACTGGCATAATGGATAAGTCACTGCCCTCCTAAGACAGGGGGTCCAAGTTCCATATGGGGTGGAAGTCATTACAGCAAGTGTCTCATCACTAGAATTGATATTTTATCCTTGCTTCGACTGTAAAACAGTCTTGCAGTGTTTAGCTTGCAAAAAATGACCACAGAAGCTAAAAAATGACATTTATTATGATAACATTGTTGTTGTTTTTTTTAAATATTTTCTATCACCGTGGACATCTTATTTAAGTACCATCTGGCATGCATGTTCCTTTGTTGCTCATCATTCATCACCAAAAATGATTTTCTTTTTCAATTCTTATGACTGTACTGATTGCATTGAATAAAATCCACATCTAGCATAACCAATCAATGTTGCAAAGTGCTCCAGTGGTGCAGTAGGTCAGCACGCGGTACTTATAAGACAGTATCTGTTGAGCAATGCCGAGGTTGTGAGTTCAAGCCTCACCTGGAGCATCTTTGTATACTGTTTTTTTTCCTTTTCTTATGTCATTAGTCATTGATTATAAACTTGTAGCCTTAATATTTAATATGATATTACAAAGGATGGAAGAAAGAAAGAAAACACACAAACATGATTGTGCATTTAAGTTGTCAGCACACATCTGCTTTGATTCAAATGCACTGCATATCTTCCTTCAGTCAGCCAACAAAACAGCAATGGAAAAGAATAACATACTGTTGGTAAAGCAGTTGCATCAAATTGATTTTCTGCAATATAGCATGATAATCCATACTGACAGCTCTGGATAGTACCAGCACATTTCTTGCTGGACTTGGTAATGCAAAGAACACAGTAAACAGCTTAAATTTTTTTTCAAAAATAAATAATTGACTATTAAAACCCTATCAGTCTTAAATAAGGACATCAGTAAGCACCACTGGCATAATGAATAAGGCACTGTTCTCCTAAGCCAGTGGTTGTGGGTTTAAGTCCCGTCTGAGTTGGAAGTCATTACAGCAAGTGTCTCATCAGTGGAGTTGATATTTTATCCTTGCTTCAACTGTAAAACAGTCTTGCAGTGTTTAGCTTGTAAAAAATGACCACAGAAGCTAAAATATGACATTTATTATGATAACATTGTTGTTGTTGTTTTTTAAACCTTTTCTATCACCGTGGACAGCTTATTCAAGTGCCATCTGGCATGCATGTTCCTTTGTTGCTCATCATTCATCACCAAAAATGATTTTCTTTTTCAATTCTTATGAATGTACTGATTGTATTGAATAAAATCCACATCTAGCATAACCAATTAATGCTGCAAAGTGCTCCAGTGGAGCAATTGGTCAGCGCGCGAAACTTATAATACAGTATCTGTTGAGCAATGCCAAGCTTGTGAGGTCAAGCCTCACCTGGAGCATCTTTGTATACTATTTTTTTTTCCTTTTCTTATGTCATTAGTCATTGATTATAAACTGCTACCTTAATATTTAATATGATATTACAAAGGATGGAAGAAAGAAAGAAAAAACACAAACATGATTGTGCTTTTAAGTTGTCAGCACACATCTGCTTTGGTTCAAATGCACTGCATATCTTCCTTCAGTCAGCCAACAAAACAGCAATGGAAAAGATTAACATACTGTTGGCAAAGCAGTTGCATCAAATTGATTTTCTGCAATATAGCATGATAATCCATACTGACAGCTCTGGATAGTACCAGCACATTTCTTGCTGGACTTGGTAATGCAAAGAACACAGTAAACAGCTTCACTTTTTTTCAAAAATAAATAATTGACTATTAAAAACCTATCAGTCTTAAATAAGGACATCAGTAAGCACCACTGGCATAATGGATAAGGCACTGTTCTCCTAAGCCAGTGGTTGTGGGTTTAAGTCCCGTCTGAGTTGGAAGTCATTACAGCAAGTGTCTCATCACTAGAGTTGATATTTTATCCTTGCTTCAACTGTAAAACAGTCTTGCAGTGTTTAGCTTGTAAAAAATGACCACAGAAGCTAAAATATGACATTTATTATGATAACATTGTTGTTGTTGTTTTTTAAACCTTTTCTATCACCGTGGACAGCTTATTCAAGTGCCATCTGGCATGCATGTTCCTTTGTTGCTCATCATTCATCACCAAAAATGATTTTCTTTTTCAATTCTTATGAATGTACTGATTGTATTGAATAAAATCCACATCTAGCATAACCAATTAATGCTGCAAAGTGCTCCAGTGGCGCAATTGGTCAGCGTGCGAAACTTATAAGACAGTATCTGTTGAGCAATGCCAAGGTTGTGAGGTCAAGCCTCACCTGGAGCATCTTTGTATACTATTTTTTTTCCTTTTCTTATGTCATTAGTCATTGATTATAAACTGCTACCTTAATATTTAATATGATATTACAAAGGATGGAAGAAAGAAAGAAAAAACACAAACATGATTGTGCATTTAAGTTGTCAGCACACATCTGCTTTGGTTCAAATGCACTGCATATCTTCCTTCAGTCAGCCAACAAAACAGCAATGGAAAAGATTAACATACTGTTGGTAAAGCAGTTGCATCAAATTGATTTTCTGCAATATAGCATGATAATCCATACTGACAGCTCTGGATAGTACCAGCACATTTCTTGCTGGACTTGGTAATGCAAAGAACACAGTAAACAGCTTCACTTTTTTCAAAAATAAATAATTGACTATTAAAAACCTATCAGTCATAAATAAGAACATCAGTAAGCACCACTGGCATAATGGGTAAGGCACTGTTCTCCTAAGCCAGTGGTTGTGGGTTTAAGTCCCGTCTAAGTTGGAAGTCATTACAGCAAGTGTCTCATCACTAGAGTTGATATTTTATCCTTGCTTCAACTGTAAAACAGTCTTGCAGTGTTTAGCTTGTAAAAAATGACCACAGAAGCTAAAATATGACATTAATTATGATAACATTGTTGTTGTTGTTGTTGTTTTTTAAACCTTTTCTATCACTGTGGACAGCTTATTCAAGTGCCATCTGGCATGCATGTTCCTTTGTTGCTCATCATTCATCACCAAAAATGATTTTCTTTTTCAATTCTTATGACTGTACTGATTGTATTGAATAAAATCCACATCTAGCACAACCAATTAATGCTGCAAAGTGCTCCAGTGGCGCAATTGGTCAGCGCGTGGTACTTATAAGACAGTATTTGTTGAGCAATGCCGAGGTTGTGAGTTCAAGCCTCACCTGGAGCATCTTTGTATTCTGTTTTTTTTCCTTTTCTTATGTCATTAGTCATTGATTATAAACTGCTACCTTAATATTTAATATGATATTACAAAGGATGGAAGAAAGAAAGAAAAAACACAAACATGATTGTGCATTTAAGTTGTCAGCACACATCTGCTTTGGTTCAAATGCACTGCATATCTTCCTTCAGTCAGCCAACAAAACAGCAATGGAAAAGATTAACATACTGTTGGTAAAGCAGTTGCATCATATTGATTTTCTGCAATATAGCATGATAATCCATACTGACAGCTCTGGATAGTACCAGCACATTTCTTGCTGGACTTGGTAATGCAAAGAACACAGTAAACAGCTTCACTTTTTAAAAAAAAAAAAATAATTGACTATTAAAAACTAGTGATGAGCGAGGTTCGGTTTTACTCGGTTTTACTCGGTTTTACTCGGTTCTCAAAACTGCATCTTATTGGCTATCCAAAACACGTGACATCCGAGAGCCAATAAGATGCTGTTTTGAGAACCGAGTAAAACCGAGTAAAACCGAGTAAAACCGAATCCGCTCATCACTATTAAAAACCTAACAGTCTTAAATAAGGACATCAGTGAGCACCACTGGCATAATGGATAAGGCACTGTTCTCCTAAGCCAGTGGTTGTGGGTTTAAGTCCCGTCTGAGTTGGAAGTCATTACAGCAAGTGTCTCATCAGTAGAGTTGATATTTTATCCTTGCTTCAACTGTAAAACAGTCTTGCAGTGTTTAGCTTGTAAAAAGTGACCACAGAAGCTAAAATATGACATTAATTATGATAACATTGTTGCTGTTGTTTTTTTAAACCTTTTCTATCACCGTGGACAGCTTATTCAAGTGCCATCTGGCATGCATGTTCCTTTGTTGCTCATCATTCATCACCAAAAATGATTTTCTTTTTCAATTCTTATGACTGTACTGATTGTATTGAATAAAATCCACATCTAGCATAACTAATTAATGCTGCAAAGTGCTCCAGTGGCGCAATTGGTCAGCGCGCGGTACTTATAAGACAGTATCTGTTGAGCAATGCCGATGTTGTGAGTTCAAGCCTCACTTGGAACAGATTTGTATAATATTTTTTTTTTCCTTTTTTTATGTCATTAGTCATTGATTATAAACTGCTACCTTAATATTTAATATGATATTACAAAGGATGGAAGAAAGAAAAAACACAAACATGATTGTGCATTTAAGTTGTCAGCACACATCTGCTTTGGTTCAAATGCACTGCATATCTTCCTTCAGTCAGCCAACAAAACAGCAATGGAAAAGATTAACATACTGTTGGTAAAGCAGTTGCATCAAATTGATTTTCTGCAATATAGCATGATAATCCATACTGACAGCTCTGGATAGTACCAGCACATTTCTTGCTGGACTTGGTAATGCAAAGAACACAGTAAACAGCTTCACTTTTTTTCAAAAATAAATAATTGACTATTAAAAACCTATCAGTCTTAAATAATGACATCAGTAAGCACCACTGGCATAATGGATAAGGCAGTGTTTTCCTAAGCCAGTGGTTGTGGGTTTAAGTCCCGTCTGAGTTGGAAGTCATTACAGCAAGTGTCTCATCACTAGAGTTGATATTTTATCTTTGCTTCAACTGTAAAACAGTCTTGCAGTGTTTAGCTTGTAAAAAATGACCACATAAGCTAAAATATGACATTTATTATGATAACATTGTTGTTGTTGTTTTTTAAACCTTTTCTATCACCGTGGACAGCTTATTCAAGTGCCATCTGGCATGCATGTTCCTTTGTTGCTCATCATTCATCACTGAAAATGATTTTCTTTTTCAATTCTTATGAATGTACTGATTGTATTGAATAAAATCCACATCTAGCATAACCAATTAATGCTGCAAAATGCTCCAGTGGCGCAATTGGTCAGCGCGCGAAACTTATAAGACAGTATCTGTTGAGCAATGCCGAGGTTGTGAGTTCAAGCCTCACTTGGAGCATCTTTGTGTACTGTTTTTTTTTTCCTTTTCTTATGTCATTAGTCATTGATTATAAACTGCTACCTTAATATTTAATATGATATTACAAAGGATGGAAGAAAGAAAGAAAAAACACAAACATGATTGTGCATTTAAGTTGTCAGCACACATCTGCTTTGGTTCAAATGCACTGCATATCTTCCTTCAGTCAGCCAACAAAACAGCAATGGAAAAGATTAACATACTGTTGGTAAAGCAGTTGCATCAAATTGATTTTCTGCAATATAGCATGATAATCCACACTGACAGCTCTGGATAGTACCAGCACATTTCTTGCTGGACTTGGTAATGCAAAGAACACAGTAAACAGCTTCAATTTTTTTTTTCTCAAAAATAAATAATTGACTATTAAAACCCTATCAGTCTTAAATAAGGACATCAGTAAGCACCACTGGCATAATGAATAAGGCACTGTTCTCCTAAGCCAGTGGTTGTGGGTTTAAGTCCCGTCTGAGTTGGAAATTCATTACAGCAAGTGTCTCATCACTAGAGTTTATATTTTATCCTTGCTTCAACTGTAAAACAGTCCTGCAGTGTTTAGCTTGTAAAAAATGACCACAGAAGCTAAAATATGACATTATGATAACATTGTTGTTGTTGTTTTTTAAACCTTTTCTATCACCGTGGACAGCTTATTCAAGTGCCATCTGGCATGCATGTCCCTTTGTTGCTCATCATTCATCACCATAAATGATTTTCTTTTTCAATTCTTATGAATGTACTGATTGTATTGAATAAAATCCACATCTAGCATAACCAATTAATGCTGCAAAGTGCTCCAGTGGCGCAATTGGTCAGCGCGTGGTACTTATAAGACAGTATCTGTTGAGAAATGCCGAAGTTGTGAGTTCATGCCTCACCTGGAGCAGCTTTGTATAAAGTTTTTTTTCCCTTTTTTATGTCATTAGTCATTGATTATAAACTGCTACCTTAATATTTAATATGATATTACAAAGGATGGAAGAAAGAAAGAAAACACACAAACATGATTGTGCATTTAAGTTGTCAGCACACATCTGCTTTGGTTCAAATGCACTGCATATCTTCCTTCAGTCAGCCAACAAAACAGCAATGGAAAAGAATAACATACTGTTGGTAAAGCAGTTGCATCAAATTGATTTTCTGCAATATAGCATGATAATCCATACTGACAGCTCTGGATAGTACCAGCACATTTCTTGCTGGACTTGGTAAAGCAAAGAACACAGTAAACAACTTCATATTTTTTCAAAAAATAAATAATTGACTATTAAAAACCTATCAGTCTTAAATAAGGACATCAGTAAGCACCACTGGCATAATGGATAAGGCACTGTTTTCCTAAGCCAGTGGTTGTGGGTTTAAGTCCCGTCTCAGTTGGAAGTCATTACAGCAAGTGTCTCATCAGTAGAGTTGATATTTTATCCTTGCTTCAACTGTAAAACAGTCTTGCAGTGTTTAGCTTGTAAAAAATGATCACAGAAGCTAAAATATGACATTTATTATGATAACATTGTTGTTGTTGTTGTTGTTTTTAAAACCTTTTCTATCACCGTGGACAGCTTATTCAAGTGCCATCTGGCATGCATGTTCCTTTGTTGCTCATCATTCATCACCAAAAATGATTTTCTTTTTCAATTCTTATGAATGTACTGATTGTATTGAATAAAATCCACATCTAGCATAACCAATTAATGCTGCAAAGTGCTCCAGTGGCGCAATTGGTCAGCGCGTGAAGCTTATAATACAGTATCTGTTGAGCAATGCCAAGGTTGTGAGGTCAAGCCTCACCTTGAGTATCTTTGTACACTATTTTTTTTTTCCTTTTCTTATGTCATTAGTCATTGATTATAAACTGCTACCTTAATATTTAATATGATATTACAAAGGAAGGAAGAAAGAAAAAACACAAACATGATTGTGCATTTAAGTTGTCAGCACACATCTGCTTTGGTTCAAATGCAGTGCATATCTTCCTTCAATCAGCCAACAAAACAGCAATGGAAAAGATTAACATACTGTTGGCAAAGCAGTTGCATCAAATTGATTTTCTGCAATATAGCATGATAATCCATACTGACAGCTCTGGATAGTACCAGCACATTTCTTGCTGGACTTGGTAATGCAAAGAACACAGTAAACAGCTTCACTTTTTTTCAAAAATAAATAATTGACTATTAAAAACCTATCAGTCTTAAATAAGGACATCAGTAAGCACCACTGGCATAATGGATAAGGCACTGTTCTCCTAAGCCAGTGGTTGTGGGTTTAAGTCCCGTCTGAGTTGGAAGTCATTACAGCAAGTGTCTCATCACTAGATTTGATATTTTATCCTTGCTTCAACTGTAAAACAGTCTTGCAGTGTTTAGCTTGTAAAAAATGACCACAGAAGCTAAAATATGACATTTATTATGATAACATTGTTGTTGTTGTTTTTTAAACCTTTTCTATCACCGTGGACAGCTTATTCAAGTGCCATCTGGCATGCATGTTCCTTTGTTGCTCATCATTCATCACCAAAAATGATTTTCTTTTTCAATTCTTATGAATGTACTGATTGTATTGAATAAAATCCACATCTAGCATAACCAATTAATGCTGCAAAGTGCTCCAGTGGCGCAATTGGTTAGCACGCAAAACTTATAAGACAGTATCTGTTGAGCAATGCCAAGGTTGTGAGGTCAAGCCTCACCTGGAGCATCTTTGTATACTATTTTTTTTTCCTTTTCTTATGTCATTAGTCATTGATTATAAACTGCTACCTTAATATTTAATATGATATTACAAAGGATGGAAGAAAGAAAGAAAAAACACAAACATGATTGTGCATTTAAGTTGTCAGCACACATCTGCTTTGGTTCAAATGCATTGCATATCTTCCTTCAGTCAGCCAACAAAACAGCAATTTAAAAGATTAACATACTGTTGGTAAAGCAGTTGCATCAAATTGATTTTCTGCAATATAGCATGATAATCCATACTGACAGCTCTGGATAGTACCAGCACATTTCTTGCTGGACTTGGTAATGCAAAGAACACAGTAAACAGCTTCACTTTTTTTCAAAAATAAATAATTGACTATTAAAAACCTAACAGTCTTAAATAAGGACATCAGTGAGCACCACTGGCATAATGGATAAGGCACTGTTCTCCTAAGCCAGTGGTTGTGGGTTTAAGTCCCGTCTGAGTTGGAAGTCATTACAGCAAGTGTCTCATCAGTAGAGTTGATATTTTATCCTTGCTTCAACTGTAAAACAGTCTTGCAGTGTTTAGCTTGTAAAAAGTGACCACAGAAGCTAAAATATGACATTAATTATGATAACATTGTTGTTGTTGTTTTTTAAACCTTTTCTATCACCGTGGACAGCTTATTCAAGTGCCATCTGGCATGCATGTTCCTTTGTTGCTCATCATTCATCACCAAAAATGATTTTCTTTTTCAATTCTTATGACTGTACTGATTGTATTGAATAAAATCCACATCTAGCATAACCAATTAATGCTGCAAAGAGCTCCAGTGGCGCAATTGGTCAGCGCGCGGTATTTATAAGACAGAATCTGTTGAGCAATGCAGAGGTTGTGAGTTCAAGCCTCACCTGGAGCATCTTTGTATACTGTTTTTTTTTTCCTTTTCTTATGTCATTAGTCATTGATTATAAACTGCTTCCTTAATATTTAATATGATATTACAAAGGATGGAATAAAGAAAGAAAAAACGCAAACATGATTGTGCATTTAAGTTGTCAGCACACATCTGCTTTGGTTCAAATGCACTGCATATCTTCCTTCAGTCAGCCAACAAAACAGCAATTTAAAAGATTAACATACTGTTGGTAAAGCAGTTGCATCAAATTGATTTTCTGCAATATAGCATGATAATCCATACTGTCAGCTCTGGATAGTACCAGCACATTTCTTGCTGGACTTGGTAATGCAAAGAACACAGTAAACAGCTTCACTTTTTCCTCAAAAATAAATAATTGACTATTAAAAACCTATCAGTCTTAAATAAGGACATCAGTAAGCACCACTGGCATAATGGATAAGGCACTGTTCTCCTAAGCCAGTGCTTGTGGGTTTAACTCCCGTCTGAGTTGGAAGTCATTACAGCAAGTGTCTCATCACTAGAGTTGATATTTTATCCTTGCTTCAACTGTAAAACAGTCTTGCAGTGTTTAGCTTGCAAAAAATGACCACAGAAGCTAAAATATGACATTAATTATGATAACATTGTTGTTGTTGTTTTTTAAACCTTTTCTATCACCGTGGACAGCTTATTCAAGTGCCATCTGGCATGCATGTTCCTTTGTTGCTCATCATTCATCACCAAAAATTATTTTCTTTTTCAATTCTTATGACTGTACTGATTGTATTGAATAAAATCCACATCTAGCAAAACCAACTAATGCTGCAAAGTGCTCCAGTGGTGCAATTGGTCAGCGCGCGGTACTTATAAGACAGTATATGTTGAGCAATGCCGAGGTTGTGAGTTCAAGCCTCACCTGGAGCATCTTTGTATACTGTTTTTTTTTTCCTTTTCTTATGTCATTAGTCATTGATTATAAACTGCTTCCTTAATATTTAATATGATATTACAAAGGATGGAAGAAAGAAAGAAATAACACAAACATGATTGTGCATTTAAGTTGTCAGCACACATCTGCTTTGGTTCAAATGCACTGCATATCTTCCTTCAGTCAGCCAACAAAACAGCAATTTAAAAGATTAACATACTGTTGGTAAAGCAGTTGCATCAAATTGATTTTCTGCAATATAGCATGATAATCCATACTGACAGCTCTGGATAGTACCAGCACATTTCTTGCTGGACTTGGTAATGCAAAGAACACAGTAAACAGCTTCACTTTTTCCTCAAAAATAAATAATTGACTATTAAAAACCTATCAGTCTTAAATAAGGACATCAGTAAGCACCACTGGCATAATGGATAAGGCACTGTTCTCCTAAGCCAGTGCTTGTGGGTTTAAGTCCCGTCTGAGTTGGAAGTCATTACAGCAAGTGTCTCATCACTAGAGTTGATATTTTATCCTTGCTTCAACTGTAAAACAGTCTTGCAGTGTTTAGTTTGCAAAAAATGACCACAGAAGCTAAAATATGACATTAATTATGATAACATTGTTGTTGTTGTTTTTTAAACCTTTTCTATCACCGTGGACAGCTTATTCAAGTGCCATCTGGCATGCATGTTCCTTTGTTGCTCATCATTCATCACCAAAAATTATTTTCTTTTTCAATTCTTATGACTGTACTGATTGTATTGAATAAAATCCACATCTAGCAAAACCAACTAATGCTGTAAAGTGCTCCAGTGGTGCAATTGGTCAGCGCGCGGTACTTATAAGACAGAATATGTTGAGCAATGCCGAGGTTGTGAGTTCAAGCCTCACCTGGAGCATCTTTGTATACTGTTTTTTTTTCCTTTTCTTATGTCATTAGTCATTGATTATAAACTGCTTCCTTAATATTTAATATGATATTACAAAGGATGGAAGAAAGAAAGAAATAACACAAACATGATTGTGCATTTAAGTTGTCAGCACACATCTGCTTTGGTTCAAATGCACTGCATATCTTCCTTCAGTCAGCCAACAAAACAGCAATGGAAAAGATTAACATACTGTTGGTAAAGCAGTTGCATCATATTGATTTTCTGCAATATAGCATGATAATCCATACTAACAGCTCTGGATAGTACCAGCACATCAGCACATTTCTTGCTGGACTTGGTAATGCAAAGAACACAGTAAACAGCTTCACTTTTTCCTCAAAAATAAATAATTGACTATTAAAAACCTGACAGTCTTAAATAAGAACATCAGTAAGCACCACTTGCATAATGGATAAGTCACTGCCCTCCTAAGCCAGGGGGTCCAAGTCCCCTATGGGGTGGAATTCATTACAGCAAGTATCTCATCACTAGAGTTGATATTTTATCCTTGCTTCAACTGTAAAACAGTCTTGCAGTGTTTAGCTTGCAAAAAATGACCACAGAAGCTAAAATATGACATTTATTATGATAACATTGTTGTTGTTTTTTTTAAACCTTTTCTATCACCGTGGACAGCTTATTCAAGTGCCATCTGGCATGCATGTTCCTTTGTTTCTCATCATTCATCTCCAAAAATGATTTTCTTTTTCAATTCTTATGACTGTACTGATTGTATCACATCTAGCATAACAAATCAATGCTGCAAAGTGCTCCAGCGGTGCAATTGGTCCGCGCATGGTACTTATAAGATAGTATCTGTAGAGCAATGCTGAGGTTTTGAGTTCAAGCCTCGCCTGGACCATGTTTGTCTACTGTTTTTTTTCCTTTTCTTATGTCATTAGTCATTGATTATAAACTGCTACCTTAATATTTAATATGATATTACAAAGGATGGAAGAAAGAAAGAAAAAACACAAACATGATTGTGCATTTAAGTTGTCAGCACACATCTGCTTTGGTTCAAATGCACTGCATATCTTCCTTCAGTCAGCCAGCCAACAAAACAGCAAAGGAAAAGATTAACATACTGTTGGTAAAGCAGTTGCATCAAATTGATTTTCTGCAATATAGCATGATAATCCATACTGACAGCTCTGGATAGTACCAGCACATTTCTTGCTGGACTTGGTAATGCAAAGAACACAGTAAACAGCTTCACTTTTTCCTCAAAAATAAATAATTGACTATTAAAAACCTAACAGTCTTAAATAAGAACATCAGTAAGCACCACTGGCATAATGGATAAGTCACTGCCCTCCTAAGCCAGGGGGTCCAAGTCCCATTTGGGGTGGAAGTCATTACAGCAAGTGTCTCATCACTAGAGTTAATATTTTATCCTTGCTTCAACTGTAAAACAGTCTTGCAGTGTTTAGCTTGTAAAAAATGACCACAGAAGCTAAAAAATGACATTTATTATGATAGCATTGTTGTTGTTTTTTTATAAACCTTTTCTATCACCGTGGACAGCTTATTCAAGTGCCATCTGGCATGCACGTTCGTTTGTTGCTCATCATTCATCACCAAAAATGATTTTATTTTTCAATTCTTATGACTGTACTGATTGTATTGAATAAAATCCACATTTAGCATAACCAACTGTTTCTGCTAAGTGCTCCAGTGGCGCAATTGGTCAGCGCACGGTACTTATAAGACAGTATCTGTTGAGCAATGCCGAGGTTGTGAGTTCAAGCCTCACCTGGAGCAGCTTTGTATACTGTTTTTTTTTTCCCTTTTCTTATGTCATTTGTCATTGATTATAAACTGGTAGCCTTAATATTTAATATAATATTACAAAGGATGGAAGAAAGAAAGAAAAAACACAAACATGATTGTGCATTTAAGTTGTCAGCACACATCGGCTTTGGTTCAAATGCACTGCATATCTTCCTTCAGTCAGCCAACAAAACAGCAATGGAAAAGATTAACATACTGTTGGTAAAGCAGTTGCATCAAATTGATTTTCTGCAATAAGCATGATAATCCATACTGACAGCTCTGGTTAGTACCAGCACATTTCTTGCTGGACTTGGTAATGCAAAGAACACAGTAAACAGCTTAACTTTTTGCTCAAAAATAAATAATTGACTATTAAAAACCTTACAGTCTTAAATAAGAACATCAGTAAGCACCACTGGCATAATGGATAAGTCACTGCCCTCCTAAGCCAGGGGGTCCATGTCCCATATGGGGTGGAAGTCATTACAGCAAGTGTCTCATCACTAGAGTTGATATTTTATCCTTGCTTCAACTGTAAAACAGTCTTGCAGTGTTTAGCTTGCAAAAAATGACCACAGAAGCTAAAATATGACATTTATTATGATAACATTGTTGTTGTTGTTGTTTTTTAAACCTTTTCTATCACCGTGGACAGCTTATTCAAGTGCCATCTGGCATGCATGTTCCTTTGTTGCTCATCATTCATCACCAAAAATTATTTTCTTTTTCAATTCTTATGACTGTACTGATTGTATTGAATAAAATCCATGTCTAGCATAACCAGTTAATGCTGCAAAGTGCTCCAGTGGTGAAATTGGGCAGCACGCGGTTCCTATAAAACAGTATCTGTTGAGCAATGCCGAGGTTGTGAGTTCAAGCCTCACCTGGAGCATCTTTGTATACTGTTTTTTTTTCCTTTTCTTATGTCATTAGTCATTGATTATAAACTGCTACCTTAATATTTAATATGATATTACAAAGGATGGAAGAAAGAAAGAAAAAACACAAACATGATTGTGCATTTAAGTTGTCAGCACACATCTGCTTTGGTTCAAATGCACTGCATATCTTCCTTCAGTCAGCCAACAAAACAGCAATGGAAAAGATTAACATACTGTTGGTAAAGCAGTTGCATCAAATTGATTTTCTGCAATATAGCATGATAATCCATACTGACAGCTCTGGTTAGTACCAGCACATTTCTTGCTGGACTTGGTAATGCAAAGAACACAGTAAACAGCTTAACTTTTTTTCAAAAATAAATAATTGTCTATTAAAAACCTATCAGTCTTCAAAAAGGACATCAGTAAGCACCACTGGCATAATGGATAAGTCACTGCCCTCCTAAGCCAGGGGGTCCAATTCCCATATGGGGTGGAATTCATTACAGCAAGTGTCTCATCACTAGAGTTGATATTTTAGCCTTGCTTCAACTGTAAAACAGTCTTGCAGTGTTTAGCTTGCAAAAAATGACCACAGAAGCTAAAATATGACATTTATTATGATAACATTGTTGTTGTTTTTTTTAAACCTTATCTATCACCGTGGACAGCTTATTCAAGTACCATCTGACATGCATGTTCATTTGTTGCTCATAATTCATCACCAAAAATGATTTTCTTTTTCAATTCTTATGACTGTACTGATTGTATTGAATAAAATCCACATCTAGCTTAACCAACGAATGCTGCAAAGTGCTCCAGTGGTGCAATTGGTCAGCACGCGGTACTTATAAGACAGTATCTGTTGAGCAATGCTGAGGTTGAGAGTTCAAGCCTCACCTGGAGCATCTTTGTATACTGTTTTTTTTCCTTGACATTAGTCATTGATTATAAACTGCTACCTTAATATTTAATATGATATTACAAAGGATGGAAGAAAGAAAGAAAAAACACAAACATGATTGTGCATTTAAGTTGTCAGCACACATCTGCTTTGGTTCAAATGCACTGCATATCTTCCTTCAGTCAGCCAACAAAACAGCAATGGAAAAGATTAACATACTGTTGGTAAAGCAGTTGCATCAAATTGATTTTCTGCAATATAGCATGATAATCCATACTGACAGCTCTGGATAGTACCAGCACATTTCTTGCTGGACTTGGTAATGCAAAGAACACAGTAAACAGCTTCAATTGTTTTCAAAAATAAATAATTGACTATTAAAAACCTAACTGTCCTAAATAAGAACATCAGTAAGCACCACTGGCATAATGGGTAAGGCACTGTTCTCCTAAGCCTGTGGTTGTGGGTTTAAGTCCCGTCTGAGTTGGAAGTCATTACAGCAAGTGTTTCATCACTAGAGTTGATATTTTATCCTTGCTTCAACTGTAAAACAGTCTTGCAGTGTTTAGCTTGTAAAAAATTACCACAGAAGCTAAAATATGACATTAATTATGATAACATTGTTGTAGTTGTTTTTTAAACCTTTTCTATCTCCGTGGACAGCTTATTCAAGTGCCATCTGGCATGCATGTTACTTTGTTGCTCATCATTCATCACCAAAAATGATTTTCTTTTTCAATTCTTATGACTGTACTGATTGTATTGAATAAAATCCACATCTAGCATAACCAATTAATGCTGCAAAGCGCTCCAGTGGCGCAATTGGTCAGCGCGCGGTACTTATAAGACAGTATCTGTTGAGCAATGCCGAGGTTGTGAGTTCAAACCTCACATGGAGTTTTTTTGTATACTGTTTTTTTTTCCTTTTCTTATGTCATTAGTCATTGATTATAAACTGCTACCTTAATATTTAATATGATATTACAAAGGATGGAAGAAAGAAAGAAAACACACAAACATGATTGTGCATTTAAGTTGTCAGCACACATCTGCTTTGGTTCAAATGCACTGCATATCTTCCTTCAGTCAGCCAACAAAACAGCAATGGAAAAGATTAACATACTGTTGGTAAAGCAGTTGCATCAAATTGATCTTCTGCAATATAGCATGATAATCCATACTGACAGCTCTGGTTAGTACCAGCACATTTCTTGCTGGACTTGTTAATGCAAAGAACACAGTAAACAGCTTTTTTTTTCAAAAATAAATAATTGACTATTAAAAACCTATCAGTCTTAAATAAGGACATCAGTTAGCACCACTGCCATAATGGATAAGGCACTGTTCTCCTAAGCCAGTGGTTGTGGGTTTAAGTCCCGTCTGAGTTGGAAGTCATTACAGCAAGTGCCTCATCACTAGAGTTGATATTTTATCCTTGCTTCAACTGTAAAACAGTCTTGCAGTGTTTAGCTTGTAAAAAATGACCACAGAAGCTAAAATATGACAAAAATAACATTGTTGTTGTTTTTTTTTAAACCTTTTCTATCACCGTGGGCAGCTTATTCAAGTGCCATCTGGCATGCATGTTCCTTTGTTGCTCATCATTCATCACCAAAAATGATTTTCTTTTTCAATTCTTATGACTGTACTAATTGTATTGAATAAAATCCACATCTAGCATAACAAATTAATGCTGCAAAGTGCTCCAGTGGCGCAATTGGTCTGCGCGCGGTACTTATAAGACAGTATCTGTTGAGCAATGCTGAGGTTTTGAGTTCAAGCTTCACCTGGAGCATCTTTGTATACTGTTTTTTTTTTCCTTGTCATTAGTCATTGATTATAAACTGCTACCTTAATATTTAATATGATATTACAAAGGATGGAAGAAAGAAAGAAAGAAAGCACACAAACATGATTGTGCATTTAAGTTGTCAGCACACATCTGCTTTGGTTCAAATGAACTGCATATCTTCCTTCAGTCAGCCAACAAAACAGCAATGGAAAAGATTAACATACTATTGGTAAAGCAGTTGCATTAAATTGATTTTCTGCAATATAGCATGATAATCCATACTGACAGCTCTGGTTAGTACCAGCACATTTCTTGCTGGACTTGGTAATGCAAAGAACACAGTAAACAGCTTCACTTTTTTTCAAAAATAAATAATTGACCATTAAAAACCTATCAGTCTTAAATAAGGACATCAGTAAGCACCACTGCCATAATGGATAAGGCACTGTTCTCCTAAGCCAGTGGTTGTGGGTTTAAGTCCCGTCTGAGTTGGAAGTCATTACAGCAAGTGCCTCATCACTAGAGTTGATATGTTATCCTTGCTTCAACTGTAAAACAGTCTTGCAGTGTTTAGCTTGTAAAAAATGACCACAGAAGCTAAAATATGACAAAAATAACATTGTTGTTTTTTTTTAAACCTTTTCTATCACCGTGGGCAGCTTATTCAAGTGCCATCTGGCATGCATGTTCCTTTGTTGCTCATCATTCATCACCAAAAATGATTTTCTTTTTCAATTCTTATGACTGTACTGATTGTATTGAATGAAATCCACATCTAGCATAACAAAATAGAGCTACAAAGTGCTCCAGTGGCACAATTGGTCTGCGCGCGGTACTTATAAGACAGTATCTGTTGAGCAATGCTGAGGTTTTGAGTTCAAGCCTCACCTGGAGCATCTTTGTATACTATTTTTTTTCCTTGTCATTAGTCATTGATTATAAACTGCTACCTTAATATTTAATATGATATTACAAAGGATGGAAGAAAGAAAGAAAAAACACAAACATGATTGTGCATTTAAGTTGTCAGCACACATCTGCTTTGGTTCAAATGCACTGCATATCTTCCTTCAGTCAGCCAACAAAACAGCAACGGAAAAGATTAACATACTGTTGGTAAAGCAGTTGCATCAAATTGATTTTCTGCAATATAGCATGATAATCCATACTGACAGCTCTGGATAGTACCAGCACATTTCTTGCTGGACTTGGCAATGCAAAGAACACAGTAAACAGCTTCACTTTTTTTCAAAAATAAATAATTGACTATTAAAAACCTATCAGTCTTAAATAAGGACATCAGTAAGCACCACTGGCATAATGGATAAGGCACTGTTCTCCTAAGCTAGTGGTTGTGGGTTTAAGTCCGGTCTGAGTTGGAAGTCATTACAGAAAGTGTCTCATCACTAGAGTTGATATTTTATCCTTGCTTTAACTGTAAAACATTCTTGCAGTGTTTAGCTTGTAAAAAATGACTACAGAAGCTAAAATATGACATTAATTATTATAACATTGTTGTTGTTGTTTTTTAAACCTTTTCTATCACCGTGGACAGCTTATTCAAGTGCCATCTGGCATGCATGTTCCTTTGTTGATCATCATTCATCACCAAAAATGATTTTCTTTTTCAATTCTTATGACTGTACTGATTGTATTGAATAAAATCCACATCTAGCATAACAAATTAATGCTACAAAGTGCTCCAGTGGCGCAATTGGTCTGCGCGCGGTACTTATAAGACAGTATCTGTTGAGCAATGCCAAGGTTTTGAGTTCAAGCCTCACCTGGAGCATCTTTGTATACTGTTTTTTTTCCTTGTCATTAGTCATTGATTATAAACTGCTACCTTAATATTTAATATGATATTACAAAGGATGGAAGAAAGAAAGAAAGCACACAAACATGATTGTGCATTTAAGTTGTCAGCACACATCTGCTTTGGTTCAAATGCACTGCATATCTTCCTTCAGTCAGCCAACAAAACAGCAATGGAAAAGATTAACATACTGTTGGTAAAGCAGTTGCATCAAATTGATTTTCTGCAATATAGCATGATAATCCATACTGACAGCTATGGTTAGTACCAGCACATTTCTTGCTGGACTTGGTAATGCAAAGAACACAGAAAAACAGCTTCACTGTTTTTCAAAAATAAATAATTGACTATTAAAAACCTATCAGTCTTCAATAAGGACATCAGTAAGCACCACTGGCATAATGGATAAGTCACTGCCCTCCTAAGCCAGGGGGTCCAAGTCCCATATGGGGTGGAAGTCATTACAGCAAGTGTCTCATCACTAGAGTTGATATATTAGCCTTGCTTCAACTGTAAAACAGTCTTGCAGTGTTTAGCTTGCAAAAAATGACCACAGAAGCTAAAATATGACATTTATTATGATAACATTGTTGTTGTTTTTTTAAAACCTTTTCTATCACAGTGGACAGCTTATTCAAGTACCATCTGACATGCATGTTCATTTGTTGCTCATAATTCATCACCAAAAATGATTTTCTTTTTCAATTCTTATGACTGTACTGATTGTATTGAATAAAATCCACATCTAGCATAACCAATGAATGCTGCAAAGTGCTCCAGTGGTGCAATTGGTCAGCACGCGGTACTTCTTAGACAGTATCTGTTGAGCAATGCTGAGGTTGAGAGTTCAAGCCTCACCTGGAGCATCTTTGTATACTGTTTTTTTTCCTTGACATTAGTCATTGATTATAAACTGCTACCTTAATATTTAATATGATATTACAAAGGATGGAAGAAAGAAAGAAAAAACACAAACATGATTGTGCATTTAAGTTGTCAGCACACATCTGCTTTGGTTCAAATGCACTGCATATCTTCCTTCAGTCAGCCAACAAAACAGCAATGGAAAAGATTAACATACTGTTGGTAAAGCAGTTGCATCAAATTGATTTTCTGCAATATAGCATGATAATCCATACTGACAGCTCTGGATAGTACCAGCACATTTCTTGCTGGACTTGGCAATGCAAAGAACACAGTAAACAGCTTCACTTTTCTTCAAAAATAAATAATTGACTATTAAAAACCTAACTGTCCTAAATAAGAACATCAGTAAGCACCACTGGCATAATGGGTAAGGCACTGTTCTCCTAAGCCTGTGGTTGTGGGTTTAAGTCCCGTCTGAGTTGGAAGTCATTACAGCAAGTGTCTCATCACTAGAGTTGATATTTTATCCTTGCTTCAACTGTAAAACAGTCTTGCAGTGTTTAGCTTGTAAAAAATTACCACAGAAGCTAAAATATGACATTAATTATGATAACATTGTTGTTGTTGTTTTTTAAACCTTTTCTATCACCGTGGACAGCTTATTCAAGTGCCATCTGGCATGCATGTTCCTTTGTTGCTCATCATTCATCACCAAAAATGATTTTCTTTTTCAATTCTTATGACTGTACTGATTGTATTGAATAAAATCCACATCTAGCATAAACAATCAATGCTGCAAAATGCTCCAGTGGTGCAATTTGTCAGCGTGCTGTACTTATAAGACAGTATATGTTGAGCAATGCCGAGGTTGTGAGTTCAAGCCTCACCTGGAGCATCTTTGTATACTGTTTTTTTTCCCTTTCTTATGTCATTAGTCATTGATTATAAACTGCTACCTTAATATTTAATATGATATTACAAAGGATGGAAGAAAGAAAGAAAAAACACAAACATGATTGTGCATTTAAGTTGTCAGCACACATCTGCTTTGGTTCAAATGCACTGCATATCTTCCTTCAGTCAGCCAACAAAACAGCAATGGAAAAGATTAACATAATGTTGGTAAAGCAGTTGCATCAAATTGATTTTCTGCAATATAGCATGATAATCCATACTGACAGCTCTGGATAGTACCAGCACATTTCTTGCTGGACTCTGTAATGCAAAGAACACAGTAAACAGCTTCACTTTTTCCTCAAAAATAAATAATTGACTATTAAAAACCTAACAGTCTTAAATAAGAACATCAGTAAGCACCACTGGCATAATGGATAAGTCACTGCCCTTCTAAGCCAGGGGGTCCAAGTCCCATATGGGGTGGAAGTAATTACAGCAAGTGTCTCATCACTAGAGTTGATATTTTATCCTTGCTTCAACTGTAAAACAGTCTTGCAGTGTTTAGCTTGTAAAAAATGACCACAGAAGCTAAAATATGACATTAATTATGATAACATTGTTGTTTTTAAAACCTTTTCTATCACCATGGACAGCTTATTCAAGTGCCATCTGGCATGCATGTTCCTTTGTTGCTCATCATTCATAACCAAAAATAATTTTCTTTTTCAATTCTTATGACTGTACTGATTGTATTGAATAAAATCCACATCCAGCATAACCAATGAATGCTGCCAAGTGCTCCAGTGGCGCAATTGGTCAGTGCGCGGTACTAATAAGACAGTATCTGTTGAGCAATGCCGAGTTTGTGAGTTCAAGCCTCACCTGGAGCAACTTTGTATACTGTTTTTTTTCCTTTTCTTATGTCATTAGTCATTGATTAAATTAATATTTAACATCTGCTTTGGTTCAAATGCACTGCATATCTTCCTCAAGTCAGCCAACAAAACAGCAATGGAAAAGATTAACATACTGTTGGTAAAGCAGTTGCATCAAATTGATTTTCTGCAATATAGCATGATAATCCATACTGACAGCTCTGGATAGTACCAGCACATTTCTTGCTGGACTCTGTAATGCAAAGAACACAGTAAACAGCTTCACTTATTCCTCAAAAATAAATAATTGACTATTCAAAACCTATCAGTCTTAAATAAGAACATCAGTAAGCACCACTGGCATAATGGATAAGTCACTGTCCTCCTAAGACAGAGGGTCCAAGTCCCATATGGGGTGGAAGTAATTACAGCAAGTGTCTCATCACTAGAGTTGATATTTTATTCTTGCTTCAACTGTAAAACAGTCTTGCAGTGTTTAGCTTGTAAAAATTGACCACATAAGCTAAAATATGACATTAATTATGATAACATTGTTGTTGTGGTTTTTTAAACCTTTTTTATCACCGTGGACAGCTTATTCAAGTGCCATCTGGCATGCATGTTCCTTTGTTGCTCATCATTCATCACCAAAAATGATTTTCTTTTTCAATTCTTAAGACTGTATGATTGTATTGAATAAAATCCACATCTAGCTTAACCAATTAATGCTGCAAAGTGCTCCAGTGGCGCAATTGGTCAGCGCGCTGTACTTATAATACAGTATCTGTTGAGCAATGCCAAGGTTGTGAGTTCAAGCCTCACCTGGAGCATCTTTGTATACTGTTTTTTTTTCCTTTTCTTATGTCATTAGTCATTGATTAAAAACTGCTACCTTAATATTTAATATGATATTACAAAGGATGGAAGAAAGAAAGAAAAAACACAAACATGATTGTGCATTTAAGTTGTCAGCACACATCTGCTTTGGTTCAAATGCACTGCATATCTTCCTTCAGTCAGCCAACAAAACAGCAATGGAAAAGATTAACATACTGTTGGTAAAGCAGTTGCATCAAATTGATTTTCTGCAATATAGCATGATAATCCATACTGACAGCTCTGGATAGTACCAGCACATTTCTTGCTGGACTTGGTAATGCAAAGAACACAGTAAACAGCTTCACTTTTTCCTCAAAAATAAATAATTGACTATTAAAAACCTAACAGTCTTAAATAAGAACATCAGTAAGCACCACTGGCATAATGGATAAGTCACTGCCCTCCTAAGCCAGGGGGTCCAAGTCCCATTTGGGGTGGAAGTAATTACAGCAAGTGTCTCATCACTAGAGTTGATATTTTATCCTTGCTTCAACTGTAAAACAGTCTTGCAGTGTTTAGCTTGTAAAAAATGACCACAGAAGCTAAAATATGACATTAATTATGATAACATTGTTGTTGTTGTTGTTTTTTTAAACCTTTTTTATCACCGTGGACAGCTTATTCAAGTGCCATCTGGCATGCATGTTCCTTTGTTGCTTATCATTCATCACCAAAAATGATTTTCTTTTTCAATTCTTATGACTGTGCTGATTGTATTGAATAAAATCCACATCTAGCATAAACAATCAATGCTGAAAAGTGCTTCAGTGGTGCAATTTGTCAGCGTGTTGTACTTATAAGACAGTATCTGTTGAGCCATGCCGAGGTTGTAAGTTCAAGCCTCACCTGGAGTATCTTTATATACTGTTTTTTTTTCCTTTTCTTATGTCATTAGTCATTGATTAAATTAATATTTAACATCTGCTTTGGTTCAAATGCACTGCATATCTTCCTTCAGTCAGCCAACAAAACAGCAATGGAAAAGATTAACATACTGTTGGTAAAGCAATTGCATCAAATTGATTTTCTGCAATATAGCATGATAATCCATACTGACAGCTCTGGATAGTACCAGCACATTTCTTGCTGGACTTGGTAATGCAAAGAACACAGTAAACAGCTTCACTTTTTTTCAAAAATAAATAATTGACTATTAAAAACCTATCAGTCTTAAATAAGGACATCAGTAAGCACCACTGGCATAATGGATAAGGCACTGTTCTCCTAAGCCAGTGGTTGTGGGTTTAAGTCCCGTATAAGTTGGAAGTCATTACAACAAGTGTCTCATCACTAGAGTTGATATTTTATCCTTGCTTCAACTGTAAAACATTCTTGCAATGTTTAGCTTGTAAAAAATGACCACAGAAGCTAAAATATGACATTAATTATGATAACATTGTTGTTGTTGTTTTTTAAACCATTTTTATCACCGTGGACAGCTTATTCAAGTACCATCTGGCATGCATGTCCCTTTGTTGCTCATCATTCATCACCAAAAATGATTTTCTTTTCAATTCTTATGACTGTACTGATTGTATTGAATAAAATCCACATCTAGCATAACCAATTAATGCTGCAAAGTGCTCCAGTGGCGCAATTGGTCAGCGTGCTGTACTTATAAGACAGTATATGTTGAGCAATGCCGAGGTTGTGAGTTCAAGCCTCACCTGGAGCATCTTTGTATACTGTTTTTTTTCCCTTTCTTATGTCATTAGTCATTGATTATAAACTGCTACCTTAATATTTAATATGATATTACAAAGGATGGAAGAAAGAAAGAAAAAACACAAACATGATTGTGCATTTAAGTTGTCAGCACACATCTGCTTTGGTTCAAATGCACTGCATATCTTCCTTCAGTCAGCCAACAAAACAGCAATGGAAAAGATTAACATAATGTTGGTAAAGCAGTTGCATCAAATTGATTTTCTGCAATATAGCATGATAATCCATACTGACAGCTCTGGATAGTACCAGCACATTTCTTGCTGGACTCTGTAATGCAAAGAACACAGTAAACAGCTTCACTTTTTCCTCAAAAATAAATAATTGACTATTAAAAACCTAACAGTCTTAAATAAGAACATCAGTAAGCACCACTGGCATAATGGATAAGTCACTGCCCTTCTAAGCCAGGGGGTCCAAGTCCCATATGGGGTGGAAGTAATTACAGCAAGTGTCTCATCACTAGAGTTGATATTTTATCCTTGCTTCAACTGTAAAACAGTCTTGCAGTGTTTAGCTTGTAAAAAATGACCACAGAAGCTAAAATATGACATTAATTATGATAACATTGTTGTTTTTAAAACCTTTTCTATCACCATGGACAGCTTATTCAAGTGCCATCTGGCATGCATGTTCCTTTGTTGCTCATCATTCATAACCAAAAATGATTTTCTTTTTCAATTCTTATGACTGTACTGATTGTATTGAATAAAATCCACATCCAGCATAACCAATGAATGCTGCCAAGTGCTCCAGTGGCGCAATTGGTCAGTGCGCGGTACTAATAAGACAGTATCTGTTGAGCAATGCCGAGTTTGTGAGTTCAAGCCTCACCTGGAGCAACTTTGTATACTGTTTTTTTTCCTTTTCTTATGTCATTAGTCATTGATTAAATTAATATTTAACATCTGCTTTGGTTCAAATGCACTGCATATCTTCCTCAAGTCAGCCAACAAAACAGCAATGGAAAAGATTAACATACTGTTGGTAAAGCAGTTGCATCAAATTGATTTTCTGCAATATAGCATGATAATCCATACTGACAGCTCTGGATAGTACCAGCACATTTCTTGCTGGACTCTGTAATGCAAAGAACACAGTAAACAGCTTCACTTATTCCTCAAAAATAAATAATTGACTATTCAAAACCTATCAGTCTTAAATAAGAACATCAGTAAGCACCACTGGCATAATGGATAAGTCACTGTCCTCCTAAGACAGGGGGTCCAAGTCCCATATGGGGTGGAAGTAATTACAGCAAGTGTCTCATCACTAGAGTTGATATTTTATTCTTGCTTCAACTGTAAAACAGTCTTGCAGTGTTTAGCTTGTAAAAATTGACCACATAAGCTAAAATATGACATTAATTATGATAACATTGTTGTTGTGGTTTTTTAAACCTTTTTTATCACCGTGGACAGCTTATTCAAGTGCCATCTGGCATGCATGTTCCTTTGTTGCTCATCATTCATCACCAAAAATGATTTTCTTTTTCAATTCTTAAGACTGTATGATTGTATTGAATAAAATCCACATCTAGCTTAACCAATTAATGCTGCAAAGTGCTCCAGTGGCGCAATTGGTCAGCGCGCTGTACTTATAATACAGTATCTGTTGAGCAATGCCAAGGTTGTGAGTTCAAGCCTCACCTGGAGCATCTTTGTATACTGGTTTTTTTTCCTTTTCTTATGTCATTAGTCATTGATTAAAAACTGCTACCTTAATATTTAATATGATATTACAAAGGATGGAAGAAAGAAAGAAAAAACACAAACATGATTGTGCATTTAAGTTGTCAGCACACATCTGCTTTGGTTCAAATGCACTGCATATCTTCCTTCAGTCAGCCAACAAAACAGCAATGGAAAAGATTAACATACTGTTGGTAAAGCAGTTGCATCAAATTGATTTTCTGCAATATAGCATGATAATCCATACTGACAGCTCTGGATAGTACCAGCACATTTCTTGCTGGACTTGGTAATGCAAAGAACACAGTAAACAGCTTCACTTTTTTTCAAAAATAAATAATTGACTATTAAAAACCTATCAGTCTTAAAAAAGGACATCAGTAAGCACCGCTGGCATAATGGATAAGGCACTGTTCTCCTAAGCCAGTGGTTGTGGGTTTAAGTCCCGTCTGAGTTGGAAGTCATTACAGCAAGTGTCTCATCACTAGAGTTGATATTTTATCCTTGCTTCAACTGTAAAACAAACAGTCTTGCAGTGTTTAGCTTGTAAAAATTGACCACATAAGCTAAAATATGACATTAATTATGATAACATTGTTGTTGTTGTTTTTTAAACCTTTTTTTATCACCGTGGACAGCTTATTCAAGTGCCATCTGGCATGCATGTTCCTCTGTTGCTCATCATTCATCACCAAAAATGATTTTCTTTTTCAATTCTTATGACTGTACTGATTGTATTGAATAAAATCCACATCTAGCATAACCAAACAATGATGCAAAGTGCTCCAGTGGCGCAATTGGTCAGCGCGCGGTACTTATAAGACAGTATCTGTTGAGCAATGCCGAGGTTGTGAGTTCAAGCCTCACCTGGCGCATCTTTGTATACTGTTTTTTTTCCTATTCTTATGTCATTAGTCATTGATTATAAACTGCTACCTTAATATTTAATATGATATTACAAAGGATGGAAGAAAGAAAGAAAAAACACAAACATGATTGTGCATTTAAGTTGTCAGCACACATCTGCCTTGGTTCAAATGCACTGCATATCTTCCTTCAGTCAGCCAACAAAACAGCAATGGAAAAGATTAACATACTGTTGGTAAAGCAGTTGCATCAAATTGATTTTCTGCTATATAGCATTATAATCCATACTGACAGCTCTGGATAGTACCAGCACATTTCTTGCTGGACTTGGTAATGCAAAGAACACAGTAAACAGCTTCACTTTTTTTCAAAAATAAATAATTGACTATTAAAAACCTATCAGTCTTAAATAAGAACATCATAAGCACCACTGGCATAATGTATAAGGCACTGTTCTCCTAAGACAGTGGTTGTGGGTTTAAGTCCCGCCTGAGTTGGAAGTCATTACAGCAAGTGTCTCATCACTAGAGTTGATATTTTATCCTTGCTTCAACTGTAAAACAGTCTTGCAGTGTTTAGCTTGTAAAAAATGACCACATAAGCTAAAATATGACATTAATTATGATAACATTGTATTTGTTGTTTTTAAAACCTTTTCTATCACCGTGGACAGCTTATTCAAGTGCCATCTGGCATCCATGTTCCTTTGTTGCTCATCATTCATCACCAAAAATGATTTTCTTTTTCAATTCTTATGACTGTACTGATTGTATTGAATAAAATCCACATCTAGCATAACCAATTAATGCTGCAAAGTGCTCCAGTGGCGCAATTGGTCAGCATGCGGTACTTATAAGACAGTTTGTGTTGAGAAATGCAGAGATTGTGAGTTCAAGCCTCACCTGGAGCATCTTTTTATCCTGTTTTTTTTCCATTTCTTATGTCATTAGTCATTGATTAAATTAATATTTAACATCTGCTTTGGTTCAAATGCACTGCATATCTTCCTTCAGTCAGCCAACAAAACTGCAATGGAAAAGATTAACATACTGTTGGTAAAGCAGTTGCATCAAATTGATTTTCTGCAATATAGCATGATAATCCATACTGACAGCTCTGGATAGTACCAGCACATTTCTTGCTGGACTTGGTAATGCAAAGAACACAGTAAACAGCTTCACTTTTTTCAAAAATAAATAATTGACTATTAAAAACCTATCAGTCTTTAATAAGGACATCAGTAAGCACCACTGGCATAATGGGTAAGGCACTGTTCTTCTAAGCCAGTGGTTGTGGGTTTAAGTCCCGTCTGAGTTGGAAGTCATTACAGCAAGTGTCTCATCACTAGAGTTGATATTTTATCCTTGCTTCTACTGTAAAACAGTCTTGCAGTGTTTAGCTTGTAAAAAATGACCACAGAAGCTAAAATATGACATTAATTATGATAACATTGTTGTTGTTATTTTTTAAACCTTTTCTATCACCGTGGACAGCTTATTCAAGTGCCATCTGGCATGCATGTTCCTTTGTTGCTCATCATTCATCATCAAAAATGATTTTCTTTTTCAATTCTTATGACTGTACTGATTGTATTGAATAAAATCCACATCTAGCATAAACAATCAATGCTGCAAAGTGCTCCAGTGGTGCAATTTGTTAGCGTGCTGTACTTATAAGACAGTATCTGTTGAGCAATGCCGAGGTTGTGAGTTCAAGCCCACCTGGCGCATCTTTGTATACTGTTTTTTTTCCCTTTCTTATGTCATTAGTCATTGATTATAAACTGCTACCTTAATATTTAATATGATATTACAAAGGATGGAAGAAAGAAAGAAAAAACACAAACATGATTGTGCATTTAAGTTGTCAGCACACATCTGCTTTGGTTCAAATGCACTGCATATCTTCCTTCAGTCAGCCAACAAAACAGCAATGGAAAAGATTAACATACTGTTGGTAAAGCAGTTGCATCAAATTGATTTTCTGCAATATAGCATGATAATCCATACTGACAGCTCTGGATAGTACCAGCACATTTCTTGCTGGACTCTGTAATGCAAAGAACACAGTAAACAGCTTCACTTTTTCCTGAAAAATAAATAATTGACTATTAAAAACCTATCAGTCTTAAATAAGGACATCAGTAAGCACCACTGGCATAATGGATAAGGCACTGTTCTCCTAAGCCAGTGGTTGTGGGTTTAAGTCCCGTCTGAGTTGGAAGTCATTACAGCAAGTGTCTCATCACTAGAGTTGATATTTTATCCTTGCTTCAACTGTAAAACAGTCTTGCAGTGTTAAGCTTGTAAAAAATGACCACAGAAGCTAAAATATGACATTAATTATGATAACATTGTTGTTGTTGTTTTTTAAACCTTTTTTTATCACCGTGGACAGCTTATTCAAGTGCCATCTGGCATCCATGTTCCTTTGTTGCTCATCATTCATCACCAAAAATGATTTTCTTTTTCAATTCTTATGACTGTACTGATTGTATTGAATAAAATCCACATCTAGCATAACCAATTAATGCTGCAAAGTGCTCCAGTGGCGCAATTGGTCAGCGCGCGGTACTTATAAGACAGTATCTGTTGAGCAATGCAGAGGTTGTGAGTTCAAGCCTCACCTGGAGCATCTTTTTATCCTGTTTTTTTTCCTTTTCTTATGTCATTAGTCATTGATTAAATTAATATTTAACATCTGCTTTGGTTCAAATGCACTGCATATCTTCCTTCAGTCAGCCAACAAAACAGCAATGGTAAAGATTAATATACTGTTGGTAAAGCAGTTGCATCAAATTGATTTTCTGCAATATAGCATGATAATCCATACTGACAGCTCTGGATAGTACCAGCACATTTCTTGCTGGACTTGGTAATGCAAAGAACACAGTAAACAGCTTCACTTTTTTTCAAAAATAAATAATTGACTATTAAAAACCTATCAGTCTTAAATAAGGACATCAGTAAGCACCACTGGCATAATGGATAAGGCACTGTTCTCCTAAGCTAGTGGTTGTGGGTTTAAGTCCCGTCTGAGTTGGAAGTCATTACAGCAAGTGTCTCATCACTAGAGTTGATATTTTATCCTTGCTTCAACTGTAAAACAGTCTTGCAGTGTTTAGCTTGTAAAAAATGACTACAGAAGCTAAAATATGACATTAATTATGATAACATTGCTGTTGTTGTTTTTTAAACCTTTTCTATCACCGTGGACAGCTTATTCAAGTGCCATCTGGCATGCATGTTCCTTTGTTGCTCATCATTCATCACCAAAAATGGTTTTCATTTTTAATTCTTATGACTGTACTGATTGTATTGAATAAAATCCACATCTAGCATAACCAATTAATGCTGCAAAGTGCTCCAGTGGCGCAATTGGTCAGCGCGCGGTACTTATAAGACAGTATCTGTTGAGCAATGCTGAGGTTGTGAGTTCAAGCCTCACCTGGAGCATCTTTGTATACTGTTTTTTTTCCTTTTCTTATGTCATTAGTCATTGATTATAAACTGCTACCTTAATATTTAATATGATATTACAAAGGATCGAAGAAAGAAAGAAAAAACACAAACATGATTGTGCATTTAAGTTGTCAGCACACATCTGCTTTGGTTCAAATGCACTGCATATCTTCCTTCAGTCAGCCAACAAAACAGCAATGGAAAAGATTAACATGCTGTTGGTAAAGCAGTTGCATCAAATTGATTTTCTGCTATATAGCATGATAATCCATACTGACAGCTCTGGATAGTACCAGCACATTTCTTGCTGGACTTGGTAATGCAAAGAACACAGTAAACAGCTTCACTTTTTCCTCAAAAATAAATAATTGACTATTAAAAACCTAACAGTCTTAAATAAGAACATCAGTAAGCACCACTGGCATAATGGATAAGTCACTGCCCTCCTAAGCCAGGGGGTCCAAGTCCCATATGGGGTGGAAGTAATTACAGCAAGTGTCTCATCACTAGAGTTGATATTTTATCCTTGCTTCAACTGTAAAACAGTCTTGCAGTGTTTAGCTTGTAAAAAATGACCACAGAAGCTAAAATATGACATTAATTATGATAACATTGTTGTTGTTGTTTTTTAAACCTTTTTTATCACCGTGGACAGCTTATTCAAGTGCCATCTGGCATGCATGTTCCTTTGTTGCTCATCATTCATCACCAAAAATGATTTTCTTTTTCAATTCTTATGACTGTACTGATTGTATTGAATAAAATCCACATCTAGCATAAACAATCAATGCTGAAACGTGCTCCAGTGGTGCAATTTGTCAGCGTGCTGTACTTATAAGACAGTATCTGTTGAGCCATGCCGAGGTTGTGAGTTCAAGCCTCACCTGGAGTATCTTTATATACTGTTTTTTTTCCTTTTCTTATGTCATTAGTCATTGATTAAATTAATATTTAACATCTGCTTTGGTTCAAATGCACTGCATATCTTCCTTCAGTCAGCCAACAAAACAGCAATGGAAAAGATTAACATACTGTTGGTAAAGCAATTGCATCAAATTGATTTTCTGCAATATAGCATGATAATCCATACTGACAGCTCTGGATAGTACCAGCACATTTCTTGCTGGACTTGGTAATGCAAAGAACACAGTAAACAGCTTCACTTTTTTTCAAAAATAAATTGACTATTAAAAACCTATCAGTCTTAAATAAGGACATCAGTAAGCACCACTGGCATAATGGATAAGGCACTGTTCTCCTAAGCCAGTGGTTGTGGGTTTAAGTCCCGTCTGAGTTGGAAGTCATTACAACAAGTGTCTCATCACCAGAGTTGATATTTTATCCTTGCTTCAACTGTAAAACAGTCTTGCAGTGTTTAGCTTGTAAAAAATGACCACAGAAGCTAAAATATGACATTAATTATGATAACATTGTGTTGTTGTTTTTTAAACCTTTTCTATCACCGTGGACAGCTTATTCAAGTGCCATCTGGCATGCATGTTCCTTTGTTGCTCATCATTCATCACCAAAAATGATTTTCTTTTTCAATTCTTATGACTGTACTGATTGTATTGAATAAAATCCACATCTAGCATAAACAATCAATGCTGCAAAGTGCTCCAGTGGTGCAATTTGTAAGCATGCTGTACTTATAAGACAGTATCTGTTGAGCAATGCCGAGGTTGTGAGTACAAGCCCACCTGGAGCATCTTTGTATACTGTTTTTTTTCCCTTTCTTATGTCATTAGTCATTGATTATAAACTGCTACCTTAATATTTAATATGATATTACAAAGGATGGAAGAAAGAAAGAAAAAACACAAACATGATTGTGCATTTAAGTTGTCAGCACACATCTGCTTTGGTTCAAATGCACTGCATATCTTCCTTCAGTCAGCCAACAAAACAGCAATGGAAAAGATTAACATACTGTTGGTAAAGCAGTTGCATCAAATTGATTTTCTGCAATATAGCATGATAATCCATACTGACAGCTCTGGATAGTACCAGCACATTTCTTGCTGGACTCTGTAATGCAAAGAACACAGTAAACAGCTTCACTTTTTCCTGAAAAATAAATAATTGACTATTAAAAACCTAACAGTCTTAAATAAGAACATCAGTAAGCACCACTGGCATAATGGATAAGTCACTGCCCTTCTAAGCCAGGGGGTCCAAGTCCCATATGGGATGGAAGTAATTACAGCAAGTGTCTCAACACTAGAGTTGATATTTTATCCTTGCTTCAACTGTAAAACAGTCTTGCAGTGTTTAGCTTGTAAAAAATGACCACAGAAGCTAAAATATGACATTAATTATGATAACATTGTTGTTTTTAAAACCTTTTCTATCACCGTGGACAGCTTATTCAAGTGTCATCTGGCATGCATGTTCCTTTGTTGCTCATCATTCATCACCAAAAATGATTTTCTTTTTCAATTCTTATGACTGTACTGATTGTATTGAATAAAATCCACATCCAACATAACCAACGAATGCTGCCAAGTGCTCCAGTGGTGCAATTGGTCAGCGCGCGGTACTAATAAGACAGTATCTGTTGAGCAATGCCGAGTTTGTGAGTTCAAGCCTCACCTGAAGCATCTTTGTATACTGTTTTTTTTCCTTTTCTTATGTCATTAGTCATTGATTAAATTAATATTTAACATCTGCTTTGGTTCAAATGCACTGCATATCTTCCTCAAGTCAGCCAACAAAACAGCAATGGAAAAGATTAACATACTGTTGGTAAAGCAGTTGCATCAAATTGATTTTCTGCAATATAGCATGATAATCCATACTGACAGCTCTGGATAGTACCAGCACATTTCTTGCTGGACTCTGTAATGCAAAGAACACAGTAAACAGCTTCACTTTTTCCACAAAAATAAATAATTGACTATTCAAAACCTATCAGTCTTAAATAAGAACATCAGTAAGCACCACTGGCATAATGGATAAGTCACTGTCCTCCTAAGACAGAGGGTCCAAGTCCCATATGGGGTGGAAGTCATTACAGCAAGTGTCTCATCACTAGAGTTGATATTTTATCCTTGCTTCAACTGTAAAACAGTCTTGCAGTGTTTAGCTTGTAAAAATTGACCACATAAGCTAAAATATGACATTAATTATGATAACATTGTTGTTGTTGTTTTTTAAACCTTTTTTTATCACCGTGGACAGCTTATTCAAGTGCCATCTGGCATGCATGTTCCTTTGTTGCTCATCATTCATCACCAAAAATGATTTTCTTTTTCAGTTCTTATGACTGTATGATTGTATTGAATAAAATCCACATCTAGCATAACCAATTAATGCTGCAAAGTGCTCCAGTGGCGCAATTGGTCAGCGCGCTGTACTTATAATACAGTATCTGTTGAGCAATGCCAAGGTTGTGAGTTCAAGCCTCACCTGGAGCATCTTTGTATACTGTTTTTTTTTCCTTTTCTTATGTCATTAGTCATTGATTAAAAACTGCTACCTTAATATTAATATGATATTACAAAGGATGGAAGAAAGAAAGAAAAAACACAAACATGATTGTGCATTTAAGTTGTCAGCACACATCTGCTTTGGTTCAAATGCACTGCATATCTTCCTTCAGTCAGCCAACAAAACAGCAATGGAAAAGATTAACATACTGTTGGTAAAGCAGTTGCATCAAATTGATTTTCTGCAATATAGCATGATAATCCATACTGACAGCTCTGGATAGTACCAGCACATTTCTTGCTGGACTTGGTAATGCAAAGAACACAGTAAACAGCTTCACTTTTTTCAAAAATAAATAATTGACTATTAAAAACCTATCAGTCTTAAATAAGGACATCAGTAAGCACCGCTGGCATAATGGATAAGGCACTGTTCTCCTAAGCCAGTGGTTGTGGGTTTAAGTACAGTCTGAGTTGGAAGTCATTACAGCAAGTGTCTCATCACTAGAGTTGATATTTTATCCTTGCTTCAACTGTAAAACAAACAGTCTTGCAGTGTTTAGCTTGTAAAAATTGACCACATAAGCTAAAATATGACATTAATTATGATAACATTGTTGTTGTTGTTTTCTAAACCTTTTTTTATCACCGTGGACAGCTTATTCAAGTGCCATCTGGCATGCATGTTCCTTTGTTGCTCATCATTCATCACCAAAAATTATTTTCTTTTTCAATTCTTATGACTGTACTGATTGTATTGAATAAAATCCACATCTAGCATAACCAAACAATGATGCAAAGTGCTCCAGTGGCGCAATTGGTCAGCGAGCGGTACTTATAAGACAGTATCTGTTGAGCAATGCTGAGGTTGTGAGTTCAAGCCTCACCTGGAGCATCTTTGTATACTGTTTTTTTTCCTTTTCTTATGTCATTAGTCATTGATTATAAACTGCTACCTTAATATTTAATATGATATTACAAAGGATGGAAGAAAGAAAGAAAAAACACAAACATGATAGTGCATTTAAGTTGTCAGCACACATCTGCCTTGGTTCAAATGCACTGCATATCTTCCTTCAGTCAGCCAACAAAACAGCAATGGAAAAGATTAACATACTGTTGGTAAAGCAGTTGCATCAAATTGATTTTCTGCTATATAGCATGATAATCCATACTGACAGCTCTGGATAGTTCCAGCACATTTCTTGCTGGACTTGGTAATGCAAAGAACACAGTAAACAGCTTCACTTTTTTTCAAAAATAAATAATTGACTATTAAAAACCTATCAGTCTTAAATAAGGACATCAGTAAGCACCACTGGCATAATGGATAAGGCACTGTTCTCCTAAGCCAGTGGTTGTGGGTTTAAGTCCCGTCTGAGTTGGAAGTCATTACAGCAAGTGTCTCATCACTAGAGTTGATATTTTATCCTTGCTTCAACTGTAAAACAGTCTTGCAGTGTTAAGCTTGTAAAAAATGACCACAGAAGCTAAAATATGACATTAATTATGATAACATTGTTGTTGTTGTTTTTTAAACCTTTTTTTATCACCGTGGACAGCTTATTCAAGTGCCATCTGGCATCCATGTTCCTTTGTTGCTCATCATTCATCACCAAAAATGATTTTCTTTTTCAATTCTTATGACTGTACTGATTGTATTGAATAAAATCCACATCTAGCATAACCAATTAATGCTGCAAAGTGCTCCAGTGGCGCAATTGGTCAGCGCGCGGTACTTATAAGACAGTATCTGTTGAGCAATGCAGAGGTTGTGAGTTCAAGCCTCACCTGGAGCATCTTTTTATCCTGTTTTTTTTCCTTTTCTTATGTCATTAGTCATTGATTAAATTAATATTTAACATCTGCTTTGGTTCAAATGCACTGCATATCTTCCTTCAGTCAGCCAACAAAACAGCAATGGTAAAGATTAATATACTGTTGGTAAAGCATTTGCATCAAATTGATTTTCTGCAATATAGCATGATAATCCATACTGACAGCTCTGGATAGTACCAGCACATTTCTTGCTGGACTTGGTAATGCAAAGAACACAGTAAACAGCTTCACTTTTTTTCAAAAATAAATAATTGACTATTAAAAACCTATCAGTCTTAAATAAGGACATCAGTAAGCACCACTGGCATAATGGATAAGGCACTGTTCTCCTAAGCCAGTGGTTGTGGGTTTAAGTCCCGTCTGAGTTGGAAGTCATTACAGCAAGTGTCTCATCACTAGAGTTGATATTTTATCCTTGCTTCAACTGTAAAACAGTCTTGCAGTGTTTAGCTTGTAAAAAATGACTACAGAAGCTAAAATATGACATTAATTATGATAACATTGCTGTTGTTGTTTTTTAAACCTTTTCTATCACCGTGGACAGCTTATTCAAGTGCCATCTGGCATGCATGTTCCTTTGTTGCTCATCATTCATCACCAAAAATGATTTTCATTTTTAATTCTTATGACTGTACTGATTGTATTGAATAAAATCCACATCTAGCATAACCAATTAATGCTGCAAAGTGCTCCAGTGGCGCAATTGGTCAGCGCGCGGTACTTATAAGACAGTATCTGTTGAGCAATGCTGAGGTTGTGAGTTCAAGCCTCACCTGGAGCATGTTTGTATACTGTTTTTTTTCCTTTTCTTATGTCATTAGTCATTGATTATAAACTGCTACCTTAATATTTAATATGATATTACAAAGGATCGAAGAAAGAAAGAAAAAACACAAACATGATTGTGCATTTAAGTTGTCAGCACACATCTGCTTTGGTTCAAATGCACTGCATATCTTCCTTCAGTCAGCCAACAAAACAGCAATGGAAAAGATTAACATGCTGTTGGTAAAGCAGTTGCATCAAATTGATTTTCTGCTATATAGCATGATAATCCATACTGACAGCTCTGGATAGTACCAGCACATTTCTTGCTGGACTTGGTAATGCAAAGAACACAGTAAACAGCTTCACTTTTTCCTCAAAAATAAATAATTGACTATTAAAAACCTAACAGTCTTAAATAAGAACATCAGTAAGCACCACTGGCATAATGGATAAGTCACTGCCCTCCTAAGCCAGGGGGTCCAAGTCCCATATGGGGTGGAAGTAATTACAGCAAGTGTCTCATCACTAGAGTTGATATTTTATCCTTGCTTCAACTGTAAAACAGTCTTGCAGTGTTTAGCTTGTAAAAAATGACCACAGAAGCTAAAATATGACATTAATTATGATAACATTGTTGTTGTTGTTTTTTTAAACCTTTTTTATCACCGTGGACAGCTTATTCAAGTGCCATCTGGCATGCTTGTTCCTTTGTTGCTCATCATTCATCACCAAAAATGATTTTCTTTTTCAATTCTTATGACTGTACTGATTGTATTGAATAAAATCCACATCTAGCATAAACAATCAATGCTGAAACGTGCTCCAGTGGTGCAATTTGTCAGCGTGCTGTACTTATAAGACAGTATCTGTTGAGCCATGCCGAGGTTGTGAGTTCAAGCCTCACCTGGAGTATCTTTATATACTGTTTTTTTTTCCTTTTCTTATGTCATTAGTCATTGATTAAATTAATATTTAACATCTGCTTTGGTTCAAATGCACTGCATATCTTCCTTCAGTCAGCCAACAAAACAGCAATGGAAAAGATTAACATACTGTTGGTAAAGCAATTGCATCAAATTGATTTTCTGCAATATAGCATGATAATCCATACTGACAGCTCTGGATAGTACCAGCACATTTCTTGCTGGACTTGGTAATGCAAAGAACACAGTAAACAGCTTCACTTTTTTTCAAAAATAAATTGACTATTAAAAACCTATCAGTCTTAAATAAGGACATCAGTAAGCACCACTGGCATAATGGATAAGGCACTGTTCTCCTAAGCCAGTGGTTGTTGGTTTAAGTCCTGTCTGAGTTGGAAGTCATTACAACAAGTGTCTCATCACCAGAGTTGATATTTTATCCTTGCTTCAACTGTAAAACAGTCTTGCAGTGTTTAGCTTGTAAAAAATGACCACAGAAGCTAAAATATGACATTAATTATGATAACATTGTGTTGTTGTTTTTTAAACCTTTTCTATCACCGTGGACAGCTTATTCAAGTGCCATCTGGCATGCATGTTCCTTTGTTGCTCATCATTCATCACCAAAAATGATTTTCTTTTTCAATTCTTATGACTGTACTGATTGTATTGAATAAAATCCACATCTAGCATAAACAATCAATGCTGCAAAGTGCTCCAGTGGTGCAATTTGTAAGCATGCTGTACTTATAAGACAGTATCTGTTGAGCAATGCCGAGGTTGTGAGTACAAGCCCACCTGGAGCATCTTTGTATACTGTTTTTTTTCCCTTTCTTATGTCATTAGTCATTGATTATAAACTGCTACCTTAATATTTAATATGATATTACAAAGGATGGAAGAAAGAAAGAAAAAACACAAACATGATTGTGCATTTAAGTTGTCAGCACACATCTGCTTTGGTTCAAATGCACTGCATATCTTCCTTCAGTCAGCCAACAAAACAGCAATGGAAAAGATTAACATACTGTTGGTAAAGCAGTTGCATCAAATTGATTTTCTGCAATATAGCATGATAATCCATACTGACAGCTCTGGATAGTACCAGCACATTTCTTGCTGGACTCTGTAATGCAAAGAACACAGTAAACAGCTTCACTTTTTCCTGAAAAATAAATAATTGACTATTAAAAACCTAACAGTCTTAAATAAGAACATCAGTAAGCACCACTGGCATAATGGATAAGTCACTGCCCTTCTAAGCCAGGGGGTCCAAGTCCCATATGGGATGGAAGTAATTACAGCAAGTGTCTCATCACTAGAGTTGATATTTTATCCTTGCTTCAACTGTAAAACAGTCTTGCAGTGTTTAGCTTGTAAAAAATGACCACAGAAGCTAAAATATGACATTAATTATGATAACATTGTTGTTTTTAAAACCTTTTCTATCACCGTGGACAGCTTATTCAAGTGTCATCTGGCATGCATGTTCCTTTGTTGCTCATCATTCATCACCAAAAATGATTTTCTTTTTCAATTCTTATGACTGTACTGATTGTATTGAATAAAATCCACATCCAACATAACCAATGAATGCTGCCAAGTGCTCCAGTGGTGCAATTGGTCAGCGCGCGGTACTAATAAGACAGTATCTGTTGAGCAATGCCGAGTTTGTGAGTTCAAGCCTCACCTGAAGCATCTTTGTATACTGTTTTTTTTCCTTTTCTTATGTCATTAGTCATTGATTAAATTAATATTTAACATCTGCTTTGGTTCAAATGCACTGCATATCTTCCTCAAGTCAGCCAACAAAACAGCAATGGAAAAGATTAACATACTGTTGGTAAAGCAGTTGCATCAAATTGATTTTCTGCAATATAGCATGATAATCCATACTGACAGCTCTGGATAGTACCAGCACATTTCTTGCTGGACTCTGTAATGCAAAGAACACAGTAAACAGCTTCACTTTTTCCACAAAAATAAATAATTGACTATTCAAAACCTATCAGTCTTAAATAAGAACATTAGTAAGCACCACTGGCATAATGGATAATTCACTGCCCTCCTAAGCCAGGGGGTCCAAGTCCCATATGGGGTGAAAGTAATTACAGCAAGTGTCTCATCACTAGAGTTGATATTTTATCCTTGCTTCAACTGTAAAACAGTCTTGCAGTGTTTAGCTTGTAAAAAATGACCACAGAAGCTAAAATATGACATTAATTATGATAACATTGTTGTTGTTGTTTTTTAAACCTTTTCTATCACCATGGACAGCTTATTCAAGTGCCATCTGGCATGCATGTTCCTTTGTTGCTCATCATTCATCACCAAAAATGATTTTCTTTTTCAGTTCTTATGACTGTATGATTGTATTGAATAAAATCCACATCTAGCATAACCAATTAATGCTGCAAAGTGCTCCAGTGGCGCAATTGGTCAGCGCGCTGTACTTATAATACAGTATCTGTTGAGCAATGCCAAGGTTGTGAGTTCAAGCCTCACCTGGAGCATCTTTGTATACTGTTTTTTTTTCCTTTTCTTATGTCATTAGTCATTGATTAAACACTGCTACCTTAATATTAATATGATATTACAAAGGATGGAAGAAAGAAAGAAAAAACACAAACATGATTGTGCATTTAAGTTGTCAGCACACATCTGCTTTGGTTCAAATGCACTGCATATCTTCCTTCAGTCAGCCAACAAAACAGCAATGGAAAAGATTAACATACTGTTGGTAAAGCAGTTGCATCAAATTGATTTTCTGCAATATAGCATGATAATCCATACTGACAGCTCTGGATAGTACCAGCACATTTCTTGCTGGACTTGGTAATGCAAAGAACACAGTAAACAGCTTCACTTTTTTCAAAAATAAATAATTGACTATTAAAAACCTATCAGTCTTAAATAAGGACATCAGTAAGCACCGCTGGCATAATGGATAAGGCACTGTTCTCCTAAGCCAGTGGTTGTGGGTTTAAGTCCCGTCTGAGTTGGAAGTCATTACAGCAAGTGTCTCATCACTAGAGTTGATATTTTATCCTTGCTTCAACTGTAAAACAAACAGTCTTGCAGTGTTTAGCTTGTAAAAATTGACCACATAAGCTAAAATATGACATTAATTATGATAACATTGTTGTTGTTGTTTTCTAAACCTTTTTTTATCACCGTGGACAGCTTATTCAAGTGCCATCTGGCATGCATGTTCCTTTGTTGCTCATCATTCATCACCAAAAATTATTTTCTTTTTCAATTCTTATGACAGTACTGTTTGTATTGAATAAAATCCACATCTAGCATAACCAAACAATGATGCAAAGTGCTCCAGTGGCGCAATTGGTCAGCGAGCGGTACTTATAAAACAGTATCTGTTGAGCAATGCTGAGGTTGTGAGTTCAAGCCTCACCTGGAGCATCTTTGTTTACTGTTTTTTTTCCTTTTCTTATGTCATTAGTCATTGATTATAAACTGCTACCTTAATATTTAATATGATATTACAAAGGATGGAAGAAAGAAAGAAAAAACACAAACATGATAGTGCATTTAAGTTGTCAGCACACATCTGCCTTGGTTCAAATGCACTGCATATCTTCCTTCAGTCAGCCAACAAAACAGCAATGGAAAAGATTAACATACTGTTGGTAAAGCAGTTGCATCAAATTGATTTTCTGCTATATAGCATGATAATCCATACTGACAGCTCTGGATAGTTCCAGCACATTTCTTGCTGGACTTGGTAATGCAAAGAACACAGTAAACAGCTTCACTTTTTTTCAAAAATAAATAATTGACTATTAAAAACCTATCAGTCTTAAATAAGAACATCAGTAAGCACCACTGGCATAATGGATAAGGCACTGTTCTCCTAAGACAGTGGTTGTGGGTTTAAGTCCCGCCTGAGTTGGAAGTCATTACAGCAAGTGTCTCATCACTAGAGTTGATATTTTATCCTTGCTTCAACTGTAAAACAGTCTTGCAGTGTTTAGCTTGTAAAAAATGACCACACAAGCTAAAATATGACATTAATTATGATAACATTGTATTTGTTGTTTTTAAAACCTTTTCTATCACCGTGGACAGCTTATTCAAGTGCCATCTGGCATCCATGTTCCTTTGTTGCTCATCATTCATCACCAAAAATGATTTTCTTTTTCAATTCTTATGACTGTACTGATTGTATTGAATAAAATCCACATCTAGCATAACCAATCAATGCTGCAAAGTGCTCCAGTGGCGCAATTGGTCAGCGTGCGGTACTTATAAGACAGTTTGTGTTGAGCAATGCAGAGATTGTGAGTTCAAACCTCACCTGGAGCATCTTTTTATCCTGTTTTTTTTTCCTTTTCTTATGTCATTAGTCATTGATTAAATTAATATTTAACATCTGCTTTGGTTCAAATGCACTGCATATCTTCCTTCAGTCAGCCAACAAAACTGCAATGGAAAAGATTAACATACTGTTGGTAAAGCAGTTGCATCAAATTGATTTTCTGCAATATAGCATGATAATCCATACTGACAGCTCTGGATAGTACCAGCACATTTCTTGCTGGACTTGGTAATGCAAAGAACACAGTAAACAGCTTCACTTTTTTTCAAAAATAAATAATTGACTATTAAAAACCTATCAGTCTTTAATAAGGACATCAGTAAGCACCACTGGCATAATGGGTAAGGCACTGTTCTCCTAAGCCAGTGGTTGTGGGTTTAAGTCCCGTCTGAGTTGGAAGTCATTACAGCAAGTGTCTCATCACTAGAGTTGATATTTTATCCTTGCTTCTACTGTAAAACAGTCTTGCAGTGTTTAGCTTGTAAAAAATGACCACAGAAGCTAAAATATGACATTAATTATGATAACATTGTTGTTGTTATTTTTTAAACCTTTTCTATCACCGTGGACAGCTTATTCAAGTGCCATCTGGCATGCATGTTCCTTTGTTGCTCATCATTCATCATCAAAAATGATTTTCTTTTTCAATTCTTATGACTGTACTGATTGTATTGAATAAAATCCACATATAGCATAACCAATCAATGCTACAAAGTGCTACAGTGGCGCAATTGGTCAGCACGCAGTACTTATAATACAGTATCTGTTGAGCAATGCCAAGGTTGTGTGTTCAAGCCTCACCTGGAGCATGTTTGTATACTGTTTTTTTTCCTTTTTTTATGTCATTAGTCATTGATTATAAACTGCTACCTTAATATTTAATATGATATTACAAAGGAAGGAAGAAAGAAAGAAAACACACAAACATGATTGTGCATTTAAGTTGTCAGCACACATCTGCTTTGGTTCAAATGCACTTCATATCTTCCTTCAGTCAGCCAACAAAACAGCAATGGAAAAGATTAACATACTGTTGGTAAAGCAGTTGCATCAAATTGATTTTCTGCAATATAGCATGATAATCCATACTGACAGCTCTGGATAGTACCAGCACATTTCTTGCTGGACTTGGTAATGCAAAGAACACAGTAAACAGCTTCACTTTTTTTCAAAAATAAATAATTGACTATTAAAAACCTATCAGTCTTAAATAAGGACATCAGTAAGCACCACTGGCATAATGGATAAGGCACTGTTCTCCTAAGCCAGTGGTTGTGTGTTTAAGTCCCGTCTGAGTTGGAAGTCATTACAGCAAGTGTCTCATAACTAGAGTTGATATTTTATCCTTGCTTCTACTGTAAAACAGTCTTGCAGTGTTTAGCTTGTAAAAAATGACCACAGAAGCTAAAATATGACATTAATTATGATAACATTGTTGTTGTTATTTTTTAAACCTTTTCTATCACCGTGGACAGCTTATTCAAGTGCCATCTGGCATGCATGTTCCTTTGTTGCTCATCATTCATCCCAAAAATGATTATCTTTTTCAATTCTTATGACTGTACTGATTGTATTGAATAAAATCCACATCTAGCATAACCAATCAATGCTGCAGAGTGCTCCAGTGGCGCAATTGGTCAGCACGCAGTACTTATAATACAGTATCTGTTGAGCAATGCCAAGGTTGTGAGTTCAAACCTCACCTGTAGTATCTTTGTCTACTGTTTTTTTTCCTTTTCTTATGTCATTAGTCATTGATTATAAACTGCTACCTTAATATTTAATATGATATTACAAAGGATGGAAGAAAGAAAGAAAAAACACAAACATGATTGTGCATTTAAGTTGTCAACACATCTGCTTTGGTTCAAATGCACTGCATATCTTCCTTCAGTCAGCCAACAAAACAGCAATGGAAAAGATTAACATACTGTTGGTAAAGCAGTTGCATCAAATTGATTTTCTGCAATATAGCATGATAATCCATACTGACAGCTCTGGATAGTTCCAGCACATTTCTTGCTGGAATTGGTAATGCAAAGAACACAGTAAACAGCTTCACTTTTTCCTCAAAAATAAATAATTGACTATTAAAAACCTAACAGTCTTAAATAAGAACATCAGTAAGCACCACTGGCATAATGGGTAAGGCACTGTTCTACTAAGCCAGTGGTTGTGGGTTTAAGTCTCGTCTGAGTTGGAAGTCATTACAGCAAGTGTCTCATCACTAGAGTTGATATTTTATCCTTGCTTCTACTGTAAAACAGTCTTGCAGTGTTTAGCTTGTAAAAAATGATCACAGAAGCTAAAATATGACATTAATTATGATAACATTGTTGTTGTTTTTTAAACCTTTTTATCACCGTGGATAGCTTATTCAAGTGCCATCTGGCATGTATGTTCCTTTGTTGCTCATCATTCATCACAAAAAATGATTTTCTTTTTCAATTCTTATGACGGTACTGATTGTATTGAATAAAATCCACATCTAGCATAACCAATCAATGCTGCAAAGTGCTCCAATGGCGTAATTGGTCAGCGCGCGTTTCTTATAATACAGTATCTGTTGAGCAATGCCAAGGTTGTGAGTTCAAGCCTCACCTGGAGCATCTATGTCTACAGTTTTTTTTCCTTTTCTTATGTCATTAGTCATTGATTATAAACTGCTACCTTAATATTTAATATGATATTACAAAGGATGGAAGAAAGAAAGAAAAAACACAAACATGATTGTGCATTTAAGTTGTCAACACATCTGCTTTGGTTCAAATGCACTGCATATCTTCCTTCAGTCAGCCAACAAAACAGCAATGGAAAAGATTAACATACTGTTGATAAAGCAGTTGCATCAAATTGATTTTCTGCAATATAGCATGATAATCCATACTGACAGCTCTGGATAGTACCAGCACATTTCTTGCTGGACTTGGTAATGCAAAGAACACAGTAAACAGCTTCACTTTTTCCTCAAAAATAAATAATTGACTATTAAAAACTTATCAGTCTTAAATAAGAACATCAGTAAGCACCACTGGCATAATGGATAAGTCACTGCCCTCCTAAGCCAGGGGGTCCAAGTCCCATATGGGGTGGAAGTCATTACAGCAAGTGTCTCATCACTAGAGTTGATATTTTATCCTTGCTTCAACTGTAAAACAGTCTTGCAGTGTTTAGCTTGTAAAAAATGACCACAGAAGCTAAAATATGACATTAATTATGATAACATTGTTGTTGTTGTTGTTGTTGTTTTTTAAACCTTTTCTATCACCGTGTACAGCTTATTCAAGTGCCATCTGGCATGCATGTTCCTTTGTTGCTCATCATTCATCACCAAAAATGATTTTCTTTTTCAATTCTTATGACTGTACTGATTGTATTGAATAAAATCCACATCTAGCATAACCAATTAATGCGGCAAAGTGCTCCAGTGGCGCAATTGGTCAGCACGCGGTACTTATAAGACAGTATCTGTTGAGCAATGCCGGGGTTGTGAGTTCATGCCTCACCTGGAGCATCTTTGTATACTGTTTTTTTTCTTTTCTTATGTCATTAGTCATTGATTATAAACTGCTACCTTAATATTTAATATGATATTACAAAGGATGGAAGAAAGAAAGAAAAAACACAAACATGATTGTGCATTTAAGTTGACAGCGCACATCTGCTTTGGTTCAAATGCACTGCATATCTTCCTTCAGTCAGCCAACAAAACAGCAATGGAAAAGATTAACATACTGTTGGTAAAGCAGTTGCATCAAATTGATTTTCTGCTATATAGCATGATAATCCATACTGACAGCTCTGGAAAGTACTAGCACATTTCTTGCTGGACTTGGTAATGCAAAGAACACAGTAAACAGCTTCACTTTTTCCTGAAAAATAAATAATTGACTATTAAAAACCTAACAGTCTTAAATAAGAACATCAGTAAGCACCACTGGCATAATGGATAAGTCACTGCCCTCCTAAGCCAGGGGGTCCAAGTCCCATATGGGGTGGAAGTCATTACAGCAAGTGTCTCATCACTAGAGTTGATATTTTATCCTTGCTTCAACTGTAAAATAGTCTTGCAGTGTTTAGCTTGTAAAAAATGACCACAGAAGCTAAAATATGACATTAATTATGATAACATTGTTGTTGTTGTTGTTGTTTTTTAAACCTTTTCTATAACCGTGGACAGCTTATTCAAGTGCCATCTGGCATGCATGTTCCTCTGTTGCTCATCATTCATCACCAAAAATGATTTTCTTTTTCAATTCTTATGAGTGTACTGATTGTATTGAATAAAATCCACATCTAGCATAACCAATTAATGCTGCAAAGTGCTCCAGTGGCGCAATTGATCAGCGCACGGTACTTATAAGACAGTATCTGTTGAGCAATGCCGAGGTTGTGAGTTCAAGCCTCACCTGGAGCATCTTTGTATACTGTTTTTTTTCCTTTTCTTATGTCATTAGTCATTGATTAAAAACTGCTACCTTAATATTTAATATGATATTACAAAGGATGGAAGAAAGAATGAAAAAACACAAACATGATTGTGCATTTAAGTTGTCAGCACACATCTGCTTTGGTTCAAATGCACTGCATATCTTCCTTCAGTCAGCCAACAAAACAGCAATGGAAAAGATTAACATACTGTTGGTAAAGAAGTTGCATCAAATTGATTTTCTGCAATATAGCATGATAATCCATACTGACAGCTCTGGATAGTACCAGCACATTTCTTGCTGGACTTGGTAATGCAAAGAACACAGTAAACAGCTTCACTTTTTCCTCAAAAATAAATAATTGACTATTAAAAACCTAACAGTCTTAAATAAGAACATCAGTAAGCACCACTGGCATAATGGATAAGTCACTGCCCTCCTAAGCCAGGGGGTCCAAGTCCCATATGGGGTGGAAGTCATTACAGCAAGTGTCTCATCACTAGAGTTGATATTTTATCCTTGCTTCAACTGTAAAACAGTCTTGCAGTGTTTAGCTTGTAAAAAATGACCACAGAAGCTAAAATATGACATTAATTATGATAACATTGTTGTTGTTCTTGTTTTTTAAACCTTTTCTATCACCGTGGACAGCTTATTCAAGTGCCATCTGGCATGCATGTTCCTTTGTTGCTCATCATTCATCACCAAAAATGATTTTCTTTTTCAATTCTTATGACTGTACTGATTGTATTGAATAAAATCCACATCTAGCATAACCAATTAATGCTGCAAAGTGCTCCAGTGGCGCAATTGGTCAGCGCGCGGTACTAATAAGACAGTATCTGTTGAGCAATGCCGAGGTTGTGAGTTCAAGCCTCACCTGGAGCATCTTTGTGTATTTTTTTTTTCCTTTTCTTATGTCATTAGTCATTGATTATAAACTGCTACCTTAATATTTAATATAATATTACAAAGGATGGAAGAAAGAAAGAAAAAACACAAACATGATTGTGCATTTAAGTTGTCAGCACACATCTGCTTTGGTTCAAATGCACTGCATATCTTCCTTCAGTCAGCCAACAAAACAGCAATGGAAAAGATTAACATACTGTTGGTAAAGCAGTTGCATCAAATTGATTTTCTGCAATATAGCATGATAATCCATACTGACAGCTCTGGATAGTACCAGCACATTTCTTGCTGGACTTGGTAATGCAAAGAATACAGTAAACAGCTTCACTTTTTCCTCAAAAATAAATAATTGACTATTAAAAACCTAACAGTCTTAAATAAGAACATCAGTAAGCACCACTGGCATAATGATTAAGTCACTGCCCTCCTAAGCCAGGGGGTCCAAGTCCCATATGGGGTGGAAGTAATTACAGCAAGTGTCTCATCACTAGAGTTGATATGTTATCCTTGCTTCAACTGTAAATCAGTCTTGCAGTGTTTAGCTTGTAAAAAATGACCACAGAAGCTAAAATATGACATTAATTATGATAACATTGTTGTTGTTGTTTTTTAAACCTTTTCTATCACCGTGGACAGCTTATTTAAGTGCCATCTGGTATGCATGTTCCTTTGTTGCTCATCATTCATCACCAAAAATGATTTTCTTTTTCAATTCTTATGACTGTACTGATTGTATTGAATAAAATCCACATCTAGCATAACCAACTAATGCTGCAAAGTGCTCCAGTGGTGCAATTGGTCAGAGCGCGGTACTAATAAGACAGTATTTGTTGAGCAATGCCGAGGTTGTGAGTTCAAGCCTCACCTGGAGCATCTTTGTATACTGTTTTTTTTCCTTTTCTTATGTCATTAGTCATTGATTATAAACTGCTACCTTAATATTTAATATGATATTACAAAGGATCGAAGAAAGAAAGAAAAAACACAAACATGATTGTGCATTTAAGTTGTCAGCACACATTTGCTTTGGTTCAAATGCACTGCATATCTTCCTTCAGTCAGCCAACAAAACAGCAATGGAAAAGATTAACATGCTGTTGGTAAAGCAGTTGCATCAAATTGATTTTCTGCTATATAGCATGATAATCCATACTGACAGCTCTGGATAGTACCAGCACATTTCTTGCTGGACTTGGTAATGCAAAGAACACAGTAAACAGCTTCACTTTTTCCTCAAAAATAAATAATTGACTATTAAAAACCTAACAGTCTTAAATAAGAACATCAGTAAGCACCACTGGCATAATGGATAAGTCACTGCCCTCCTAAGCCAGGGGGTCCAAGTCCCATATGGGGTGGAAGTAATTACAGCAAGTGTCTCATCACTAGAGTTGATATTTTATCCTTGCTTCAACTGTAAAACAGTCTTGCAGTGTTTAGCTTGTAAAAAATGACCACAGAAGCTAAAATATGACATTAATTATGATAACATTGTTGTTGTTGTTTTTTTAAACCTTTTTTATCACCGTGGACAGCTTATTCAAGTGCCATCTGGCATGCATGTTCCTTTGTTGCTCATCATTCATCACCAAAAATGATTTTCTTTTTCAATTCTTATGACTGTACTGATTGTATTGAATAAAATCCACATCTAGCATAAACAATCAATGCTGAAACGTGCTCCAGTGGTGCAATTTGTCAGCGTGCTGTACTTATAAGACAGTATCTATTGAGCCATGCTGAGGTTGTGAGTTCAAGCCTCACCTCGAGTATCTTTATATACTGTTTTTTTTTCCTTTTCTTATGTCATTAGTCATTGATTAAATTAATATTTAACATCTGCTTTGGTTCAAATGCACTGCATATCTTCCTTCAGTCAGCCAACAAAACAGCAATGGAAAAGATTAACATACTGTTGGTAAAGCAATTGCATCAAATTGATTTTCTGCAATATAGCATGATAATCCATACTGACAGCTCTGGATAGTACCAGCACATTTCTTGCTGGACTTGGTAATGCAAAGAACACAGTAAACAGCTTCACTTTTTTTCAAAAATAAATAATTGACTATTAAAAACCTATCAGTCTTAAATAAGGACATCAGTAAGCACCACTGGCATAATGGATAAGGCACTGTTCTCCTAAGCCAGCGGTTGTGGGTTTAAGTCCCGTCTGAGTTGGAAGTCATTACAACAAGAGTCTCATCACTAGAGTTGATATTTTATCCTTGCTTCAACTGTAAAACAGTCTTGCAGTGTTTAGCTTGTAAAAAATGACCACAGAAGCTAAAATATGACATTAATTATGATAACATTGTTGTTGTTGTTTTTTAAACCTTTTTTATCACAGTGGACAGCTTATTCAAGTACCATCTGGCATGCATGTCCCTTTGTTGCTCATCATTCATCACCAAAAATGATTTTCTTTTCAATTCTTATGACTGTACTGATTGTATTGAATAAAATCCACATCTAGCATAACCAATTAATGCTGCAAAGTGCTCCAGTGGCGCAATTGGTCAGCGCGCGGTACTTATAAGACAGTATCTGTTGAGCAATGCTGAGGTTGTGAGTTCAAGCCTCACCTAAAGCATCTTTGTATACTGTTTTTTTTCCTTTTCTTATGTCATTAGTCATTGATTATAAACTGCTACCTTAATATTTAATATGATATTACAAAGGATGGAAGAAAGAAAGAAAAAACACAAACACGATTGTGCATTTAAGTTGTCAGCACACATCTGCTTTGGTTCAAATGCACTGCATATCTTCCTTCAGTCAGCCAACAAAACAGCAATGGAAAAGATTAGCATACTGTTGGTAAAGCAGTTGCATCAAATTGATTTTCTGCAATATAGCATGATAATCCATACTGACAGCTCTGGATAGTACCAGCACATTTCTTGCTGGACTTGGTAATGGAAAGAACACAGTAAACAGCTTCACTTTTTTTTCAAAAATATTTAATTGACTATTAAAAACCTATCAGTCTTAAATAAGGACATCAGTAAGCACCACTGGCATAATGGATAAGTCACTGTTCTCCTAAGCCAGTGGTTGTGGGTTTAAGTCCCATCTGAGTTGGAAGTCATTACAGCAAATGTCTCATCACTGGAGTTGATATTTTATCCTTGCTTCAACTGTAAAACAGTCTTGCAGTGTTTAGCTTGTAAAAAATGACCACAGAAGCTAAAATATGACATTAATTATGATAACATTGTTGTTGTTATTTTTTAAACCTTTTTTATCACCGTGGACAGCTTATTCAAGTGTCATCTGGCATGCTTGTTCCTTTGTTGCTCATCATTCATCACCAAAAATGATTTTCTTTTTCAATTCTTATGACGGTACTAATTGTATTGAATAAAATCCACATCTAGCATAACCAACCAATGCTGCAAAGTGCTCCAGTGGCGTAATTGGTCAGCGCGCGTTTCTTATAATACAGTATCTGTTGAGCAATGCCAAGGTTGTGAGTTCAAGCCTCACCTGGAGCATCTATGTCTACTGTTTTTTTTCCTTTTCTTATGTCATTAGTCATTGATTATAAACTGCTACCTTAATATTTAATATGATATTACAAAGGATGGAAGAAAGAAAGAAAAAACACAAACATGATTGTGCATTTAAGTTGTCAACACATCTGCTTTGGTTCAAATGCACTGCATATCTTCCTTCAGTCAGCCAACAAAACAGCAATGGAAAAGATTAACATACTGTTGGTAAAGCAGTTGCATCAAATTGATTTTCTGCAATATAGCATGATAATCCATACTGACAGCTCTGGATAGTTCCAGCACATTTCTTGCTGGAATTGGTAATGCAAAGAACACAGTAAACAGCTTCACTTTTTCCTCAAAAATAAATAATTGACTATTAAAAACCTAACAGTCTTAAATAAGAACATCAGTAAGCACCACTGGCATAATGGGTAAGGCCCTGTTCTCCTAAACCAGTGGTTGTGGGTTTAAGTCTCGTCTGAGTTGGAAGTCATTACAGCAAGTGTCTCATCACTAGAGTTGATATTTTATCCTTGCTTCTACTGTAAAACAGTCTTGCAGTGTTTAGCTTGTAAAAAATGATCACAGAAGCTAAAATATGACATTAATTATGATAACATTGTTGTTGTTTTTTAAACCTTTTTTTATCACCGTGGACAGCTTATTCAAGTGCCATCTGGCATGCATGTTCCTTTGTTGCTCATCATTCATCACCAAAAATGATTTTCTTTTTCAATTCTTATGACGGTACTGATTGTATTGAATAAAATCCACATCTAGCATAACCAATCAATGCTGCAGAGTGCTCCAGTGGCGCAATTGGTCAGCACGCAGTAATTATAATACAGTATCTGTTGAGCAATGCCAAGGTTGTGAGTTCAAGCCTCACCTGGAGCATCTATGTCTACTGTTATTTTTCCTTTTCTTATGTCATTAGTCAATGATTATAAACTGCTACCTTAACATTTAATATGATATTACAAAGGATGGAAGAAAGAAAGAAAAAACACAAACATGATTGTGCATTTAAGTTGTCAACACATCTGCTTTGGTTCAAATGCACTGCATATCTTCCTTCAGTCAGCCAACAAAACAGCAATGGAAAAGATTAACATACTGTTGGTAAAGCAGTTGCATCAAATTGATTTTCTGCAATATAGCATGATAATCCATACTGACAGCTCTGGATAGTACCAGCACATTTCTTGCTGGACTTGGTAATGGAAAGAACACAGTAAACAGCTTCACTTTTTTTTCAAAAATATTTAATTGACTATTAAAAACCTATCAGTCTTAAATAAGGACATCAGTAAGCACCACTGGCATAATGGATAAGTCACTGTTCTCCTAAGCCAGTGGTTGTGGGTTTAAGTCCCGTCTGAGTTGGCAGTCATTACAGCAAATGTCTCATCACTAGAGTTGATATTTTATCCTTGCTTCAACTGTAAAACAGTCTTGCAGTGTTTAGCTTGTAAAAAATGACCACAGAAGCTAAAATATGACATTAATTATGATAACATTGTTGTTGTTATTTTTTAAACCTTTTTTATCACCGTGGACAGCTTATTCAAGTGTCATCTGGCATGCTTGTTCCTTTGTTGCTCATCATTCATCACCAAAAATGATTTTCTTTTTCAATTCTTATGACGGTACTGATTGTATTGAATAAAATCCACATCTAGCATAACCAATCAATGCTGCAAAGTGCTCCAGTGGCGTAATTGGTCAGCGCGCGTTTCTTATAATACAGTATCTGTTGAGCAATGCTAAGGTTGTGAGTTCAAGCCTCACCTGGAGCATCTATGTCTACTGTTTTTTTTCCTTTTCTTATGTCATTAGTCATTGATTATAAACTGCTACCTTAATATTTAATATGATATTACAAAGGATGGAAGAAAGAAAGAAAAAACACAAACATGATTGTGCATTTAAGTTGTCAACACATCTGCTTTGGTTCAAATGCACTGCATATCTTCCTTCAGTCAGCCAACAAAACAGCAATGGAAAAGATTAACATACTGTTGGTAAAGCAGTTGCATCAAATTGATTTTCTGCTATATAGCATGATAATCCAGACTGACAGCTCTGGATAGTACCAGCACATTTCTTGCTGGACTTGGTAATGCAAAGAATACAGTAAACAGCTTCACTTTTTCCTCAAAAATAAATAATTGACTATTAAAAACCTAACAGTCTTAAATAAGAACATCAGTAAGCACCACTGGCATAATGATTAAGTCACTGCCCTCCTAAGCCAGGGGGTCCAAGTCCCATATGGGGTGGAAGTAATTACAGCAAGTGTCTCATCACTAGAGTTGATATGTTATCCTTGCTTCAACTGTAAATCAGTCTTGCAGTGTTTAGCTTGTAAAAAATGACCACAGAAGCTAAAATATGACATTAATTATGATAACATTGTTGTTGTTTTTTAAACCTTTTCTATCACCGTGGACAGCTTATTTAAGTGCCATCTGGCATGCATGTTCCTTTGTTGCTCATCATTCATCACCAAAAATGATTTTCTTTTTCAATTCTTATGACTGTACTGATTGTATTGAATAAAATCCACATCTAGCATTACCAACTAATGCTGCAAAGTGCTCCAGTGGTGCAATTGGTCAGTGCGCGGTACTAACAAGACAGTATTTGTTGAGCAATGCCGAGGTTGTGAGTTCAAGCCTCACCTGGAGCATCTTTGTATACTGTTTTTTTTCCTTTTCTTATGTCATTAGTCATTGATTATAAACTGCTACCTTAATATTTAATATGATATTACAAAGGATCGAAGAAAGAAAGAAAAAACACAAACATGATTGTGCATTTAAGTTGTCAGCACACATCTGCTTTGGTTCAAATGCACTGCATATCTTCCTTCAGTCAGCCAACAAAACAGCAATGGAAAAGATTAACATGCTGTTGGTAAAGCAGTTGCATCAAATTGATTTTCTGCTATATAGCATGATAATCCATACTGACAGCTCTGGATAGTACCAGCACATTTCTTGCTGGACTTGGTAATGCAAAGAACACAGTAAACAGCTTCACTTTTTCCTCAAAAATAAATAATTGACTATTAAAAACCTAACAGTCTTAAATAAGAACATCAGTAAGCACCACTGGCATAATGGATAAGTCACTGCCCTCCTAAGCCAGGGGGTCCAAGTCCCATATGGGGTGGAAGTAATTACAGCAAGTGTCTCATCACTAGAGTTGATATTTTATCCTTGCTTCAACTGTAAAACAGTCTTGCAGTGTTTAGCTTGTAAAAAATGACCACAGAAGCTAAAATATGACATTAATTATGATAACATTGTTGTTGTTGTTTTTTTAAACCTTTTTTATCACCGTGGACAGCTTATTCAAGTGCCATCTGGCATGCATGTTCCTTTGTTGCTCATCATTCATCACCAAAAATGATTTTCTTTTTCAATTCTTATGACTGTACTGATTGTATTGAATAAAATCCACATCTAGCATAAACAATCAATGCTGAAACGTGCTCCAGTGGTGCAATTTGTCAGCGTGCTGTACTTATAAGACAGTATCTATTGAGCCATGCTGAGGTTGTGAGTTCAAGCCTCACCTCGAGTATCTTTATATACTGTTTTTTTTTCCTTTTCTTATGTCATTAGTCATTGATTAAATTAATATTTAACATCTGCTTTGGTTCAAATGCACTGCATATCTTCCTTCAGTCAGCCAACAAAACAGCAATGGAAAAGATTAACATACTGTTGGTAAAGCAATTGCATCAAATTGATTTTCTGCAATATAGCATGATAATCCATACTGACAGCTCTGGATAGTACCAGCACATTTCTTGCTGGACTTGGTAATGCAAAGAACACAGTAAACAGCTTCACTTTTTTTCAAAAATAAATAATTGACTATTAAAAACCTATCAGTCTTAAATAAGGACATCAGTAAGCACCACTGGCATAATGGATAAGGCACTGTTCTCCTAAGCCAGCGGTTGTGGGTTTAAGTCCCGTCTGAGTTGAAAGTCATTACAACAAGAGTCTCATCACTAGAGTTGATATTTTATCCTTGCTTCAACTGTAAAACAGTCTTGCAGTGTTTAGCTTGTAAAAAATGACCACAGAAGCTAAAATATGACATTAATTATGATAACATTGTTGTTGTTGTTTTTTAAACCTTTTTTATCACAGTGGACAGCTTATTCAAGTACCATCTGGCATGCATGTCCCTTTGTTGCTCATCATTCATCACCAAAAATGATTTTCTTTTCAATTCTTATGACTGTACTGATTGTATTGAATAAAATCCACATCTAGCATAACCAATTAATGCTGCAAAGTGCTCCAGTGGCGCAATTGGTCAGCGCGCGGTACTTATAAGACAGTATCTGTTGAGCAATGCTGAGGTTGTGAGTTCAAGCCTCACCTAAAGCATCTTTGTATACTGGTTTTTTTCCTTTTCTTATGTCATTAGTCATTGATTATAAACTGCTACCTTAATATTTAATATGATATTACAAAGGATGGAAGAAAGAAAGAAAAAACACAAACACGATTGTGCATTTAAGTTGTCAGCACACATCTGCTTTGGTTCAAATGCACTGCATATCTTCCTTCAGTCAGCCAACAAAACAGCAATGGAAAAGATTAGCATACTGTTGGTAAAGCAGTTGCATCAAATTGATTTTCTGCAATATAGCATGATAATCCATACTGACAGCTCTGGATAGTACCAGCACATTTCTTGCTGGACTTGGTAATGGAAAGAACACAGTAAACAGCTTCACTTTTTTTTCAAAAATATTTAATTGACTATTAAAAACCTATCAGTCTTAAATAAGGACATCAGTAAGCACCACTGGCATAATGGATAAGTCACTGTTCTCCTAAGCCAGTGGTTGTGGGTTTAAGTCCCGTCTGAGTTGGAAGTCATTACAGCAAATGTCTCATCACTGGAGTTGATATTTTATCCTTGCTTCAACTGTAAAACAGTCTTGCAGTGTTTAGCTTGTAAAAAATGACCACAGAAGCTAAAATATGACATTAATTATGATAACATTGTTGTTGTTATTTTTTAAACCTTTTTTATCACCGTGGACAGCTTATTCAAGTGTCATCTGGCATGCTTGTTCCTTTGTTGCTCATCATTCATCACCAAAAATGATTTTCTTTTTCAATTCTTATGACGGTACTAATTGTATTGAATAAAATCCACATCTAGCATAACCAACCAATGCTGCAAAGTGCTCCAGTGGCGTAATTGGTCAGCGCGCGTTTCTTATAATACAGTATCTGTTGAGCAATGCCAAGGTTGTGAGTTCAAGCCTCACCTGGAGCATCTATGTCTACTGTTTTTTTTCCTTTTCTTATGTCATTAGTCATTGATTATAAACTGCTACCTTAATATTTAATATGATATTACAAAGGATGGAAGAAAGAAAGAAAAAACACAAACATGATTGTGCATTTAAGTTGTCAACACATCTGCTTTGGTTCAAATGCACTGCATATCTTCCTTCAGTCAGCCAACAAAACAGCAATGGAAAAGATTAACATACTGTTGGTAAAGCAGTTGCATCAAATTGATTTTCTGCAATATAGCATGATAATCCATACTGACAGCTCTGGATAGTTCCAGCACATTTCTTGCTGGAATTGGTAATGCAAAGAACACAGTAAACAGCTTCACTTTTTCCTCAAAAATAAATAATTGACTATTAAAAACCTAACAGTCTTAAATAAGAACATCAGTAAGCACCACTGGCATAATGGGTAAGGCCCTGTTCTCCTAAACCAGTGGTTGTGGGTTTAAGTCTCGTCTGAGTTGGAAGTCATTACAGCAAGTGTCTCATCACTAGAGTTGATATTTTATCCTTGCTTCTACTGTAAAACAGTCTTGCAGTGTTTAGCTTGTAAAAAATGATCACAGAAGCTAAAATATGACATTAATTATGATAACATTGTTGTTGTTTTTTAAACCTTTTTTTATCACCGTGGACAGCTTATTCAAGTGCCATCTGGCATGCATGTTCCTTTGTTGCTCATCATTCATCACCAAAAATGATTTTCTTTTTCAATTCTTATGACGGTACTGATTGTATTGAATAAAATCCACATCTAGCATAACCAATCAATGCTGCAGAGTGCTCCAGTGGCGCAATTGGTCAGCACGCAGTAATTATAATACAGTATCTGTTGAGCAATGCCAAGGTTGTGAGTTCAAGCCTCACCTGGAGCATCTATGTCTACTGTTATTTTTCCTTTTCTTATGTCATTAGTCAATGATTATAAACTGCTACCTTAACATTTAATATGATATTACAAAGGATGGAAGAAAGAAAGAAAAAACACAAACATGATTGTGCATTTAAGTTGTCAACACATCTGCTTTGGTTCAAATGCACTGCATATCTTCCTTCAGTCAGCCAACAAAACAGCAATGGAAAAGATTAACATACTGTTGGTAAAGCAGTTGCATCAAATTGATTTTCTGCAATATAGCATGATAATCCATACTGACAGCTCTGGATAGTACCAGCACATTTCTTGCTGGACTTGGTAATGGAAAGAACACAGTAAACAGCTTCACTTTTTTTTCAAAAATATTTAATTGACTATTAAAAACCTATCAGTCTTAAATAAGGACATCAGTAAGCACCACTGGCATAATGGATAAGTCACTGTTCTCCTAAGCCAGTGGTTGTGGGTTTAAGTCCCGTCTGAGTTGGCAGTCATTACAGCAAATGTCTCATCACTAGAGTTGATATTTTATCCTTGCTTCAACTGTAAAACAGTCTTGCAGTGTTTAGCTTGTAAAAAATGACCACAGAAGCTAAAATATGACATTAATTATGATAACATTGTTGTTGTTATTTTTTAAACCTTTTTTATCACCGTGGACAGCTTATTCAAGTGTCATCTGGCATGCTTGTTCCTTTGTTGCTCATCATTCATCACCAAAAATGATTTTCTTTTTCAATTCTTATGACGGTACTGATTGTATTGAATAAAATCCACATCTAGCATAACCAATCAATGCTGCAAAGTGCTCCAGTGGCGTAATTGGTCAGCGCGCGTTTCTTATAATACAGTATCTGTTGAGCAATGCTAAGGTTGTGAGTTCAAGCCTCACCTGGAGCATCTATGTCTACTGTTTTTTTTCCTTTTCTTATGTCATTAGTCATTGATTATAAACTGCTACCTTAATATTTAATATGATATTACAAAGGATGGAAGAAAGAAAGAAAAAACACAAACATGATTGTGCATTTAAGTTGTCAACACATCTGCTTTGGTTCAAATGCACTGCATATCTTCCTTCAGTCAGCCAACAAAACAGCAATGGAAAAGATTAACATACTGTTGGTAAAGCAGTTGCATCAAATTGATTTTCTGCTATATAGCATGATAATCCAGACTGACAGCTCTGGATAGTACCAGCACATTTCTTGCTGGACTTGGTAATGCAAAGAATACAGTAAACAGCTTCACTTTTTCCTCAAAAATAAATAATTGACTATTAAAAACCTAACAGTCTTAAATAAGAACATCAGTAAGCACCACTGGCATAATGATTAAGTCACTGCCCTCCTAAGCCAGGGGGTCCAAGTCCCATATGGGGTGGAAGTAATTACAGCAAGTGTCTCATCACTAGAGTTGATATGTTATCCTTGCTTCAACTGTAAATCAGTCTTGCAGTGTTTAGCTTGTAAAAAATGACCACAGAAGCTAAAATATGACATTAATTATGATAACATTGTTGTTGTTTTTTAAACCTTTTCTATCACCGTGGACAGCTTATTTAAGTGCCATCTGGCATGCATGTTCCTTTGTTGCTCATCATTCATCACCAAAAATGATTTTCTTTTTCAATTCTTATGACTGTACTGATTGTATTGAATAAAATCCACATCTAGCATTACCAACTAATGCTGCAAAGTGCTCCAGTGGTGCAATTGGTCAGTGCGCGGTACTAACAAGACAGTATTTGTTGAGCAATGCCGAGGTTGTGAGTTCAAGCCTCACCTGGAGCATCTTTGTATACTGTTTTTTTTCCTTTTCTTATGTCATTAGTCATTGATTATAAACTGCTACCTTAATATTTAATATGATATTACAAAGGATCGAAGAAAGAAAGAAAAAACACAAACATGATTGTGCATTTAAGTTGTCAGCACACATCTGCTTTGGTTCAAATGCACTGCATATCTTCCTTCAGTCAGCCAACAAAACAGCAATGGAAAAGATTAACATGCTGTTGGTAAAGCAGTTGCATCAAATTGATTTTCTGCTATATAGCATGATAATCCATACTGACAGCTCTGGATAGTACCAGCACATTTCTTGCTGGACTTGGTAATGCAAAGAACACAGTAAACAGCTTCACTTTTTCCTCAAAAATAAATAATTGACTATTAAAAACCTAACAGTCTTAAATAAGAACATCAGTAAGCACCACTGGCATAATGGATAAGTCACTGCCCTCCTAAGCCAGGGGGTCCAAGTCCCATATGGGGTGGAAGTAATTACAGCAAGTGTCTCATCACTAGAGTTGATATTTTATCCTTGCTTCAACTGTAAAACAGTCTTGCAGTGTTTAGCTTGTAAAAAATGACCACAGAAGCTAAAATATGACATTAATTATGATAACATTGTTGTTGTTGTTTTTTTAAACCTTTTTTATCACCGTGGACAGCTTATTCAAGTGCCATCTGGCATGCATGTTCCTTTGTTGCTCATCATTCATCACCAAAAATGATTTTCTTTTTCAATTCTTATGACTGTACTGATTGTATTGAATAAAATCCACATCTAGCATAAACAATCAATGCTGAAACGTGCTCCAGTGGTGCAATTTGTCAGCGTGCTGTACTTATAAGACAGTATCTGTTGAGCCATGCTGAGGTTGTGAGTTCAAGCCTCACCTGGAGCATCTTTGTATACTGTTTTTTTTTCCTTTTCTTATGTCATTAGTCATTGATTATAAACTGCTACCTTAATATTTAATATGATATTACAAAGGATGGAAGAAAGAAAGAAAAAACACAAACATGATTGTGCATTTAAGTTGTCAGCACACATCTGCTTTGGTTCAAATGCACTGCATATCTTCCTTCAGTCAGCCAACAAAACAGCAATGGAAAAGATTAGCATACTGTTGGTAAAGCAGTTGCATCAAATTGATTTTCTGCAATATAGCATGATAATCCATACTGACAGCTCTGGATAGTACCAGCACATTTCTTGCTGGACTTGGTAATGGAAAGAACACAGTAAACAGCTTCACTTTTTTTTCAAAAATATTTAATTGACTAATAAAAACCTATCAGTCTTAAATAAGGACATCAGTAAGCACCACTGGCATAATGGATAAGTCACTGTTCTCCTAAGCCAGTGGTTGTGGGTTTAAGTCCCGTCTGAGTTGGAAGTCATTATAGCAAATGTCTCATCACTAGAGTTGATATTTTATCCTTGCTTCAACTGTAAAACAGTCTTGCAGTGTTTAGCTTGTAAAAAATGACCACAGAAGCTAAAATATGACATTAATTATGATAACATTGTTGTTGTTATTTTTTAAACCTTTTTTATCACCGTGGACAGCTTATTCAAGTGTCATCTGGCATGCTTGTTCCTTTGTTGCTCATCATTCATCACCAAAAATGATTTTCTTTTTCAATTCTTATGACGGTACTGATTGTATTGAATAAAATCCACATCTAGCATAACCAATCAATGCTGCAAAGTGCTCCAGTGGCGTAATTGGTCAGCGCGTGTTTCTTATAATACAGTATCTGTTGAGCAATGCCAAGGTTGTGAGTTCAAGCCTCACCTGGAGCATCTATGTCTACTGTTTTTTTTCCTTTTCTTATGTCATTAGTCATTGATTATAAACTGCTACCTTAATATTTAATATGATATTACAAAGGATGGAAGAAAGAAAGAAAAAACACAAACATGATTGTGCATTTAAGTTGTCAACACATCTGCTTTGGTTCAAATGCACTGCATATCTTCCTTCAGTCAGCCAACAAAACAGCAATGGAAAAGATTAACATACTGTTGGTAAAGCAGTTGCATCAAATTGATTTTCTGCAATATAGCATGATAATCCATACTGACAGCTCTGGATAGTTCCAGCACATTTCTTGCTGGAATTGGTAATGCAAAGAACACAGTAAACAGCTTCACTTTTTCCTCAAAAATAAATAATTGACTATTAAAAACCTAACAGTCTTAAATAAGAACATCAGTAAGCACCACTGGCATAATGGGTAAGGCACTGTTCTCCTAAACCAGTGGTTGTGGGTTTAAGTCTCGTCTGAGTTGGAAGTCATTACAGCAAGTGTCTCATCACTAGAGTTGATATTTTATCCTTGCTTCTACTGTAAAACAGTCTTGCAGTGTTTAGCTTGTAAAAAATGATCACAGAAGCTAAAATATGACATTAATTATGATAACATTGTTGTTGTTTTTTAAACCTTTTTTATCACCGTGGACAGCTTATTCAAGTGCCATCTGGCATGCATGTTCCTTTGTTGCTCATCATTCATCACCAAAAATGATTTTCTTTTTCAATTCTTATGACGGTACTGATTGTATTGAATAAAATCCACATCTAGCATAACCAATCAATGCCGCAGAGTGCTCCAGTGGCGCAATTGGTCAGCACGCAGTACTTATAATACAGTATCTGTTGAGCAATGCCAAGGTTGTGAGTTCAAGCCTCACCTGGAGCATCTATGTCTACTGTTTTTTTTCCTTTTCTTATGTCATTAGTCATTGATTATAAACTGCTACCTTAATATTTAATATGATATTACAAAGGATGGAAGAAAGAAAGAAAAAACACAAACTTGATTGTGCATTTAAGTTGTCAACACATCTGCTTTGGTTCAAATGCACTGCATATCTTCCTTCAGTCAGCCAACAAAACAGCAATGGAAAAGATTAACATACTGTTGGTAAAGCAGTTGCATCAAATTGATTTTCTGCAATAAAGCATGATAATCCATACTGACAGCTCTGGATAGTACCAGCACATTTCTTGCTGGACTTGGTAATGCAAAGAACACAGTAAACAGCTTCACTTTTTCCTCAAAAATAAATAATTGACTATTAAAAACCTAACAGTCTTAAATAAGAACATCAGTAAGCACCACTGGCATAATGGATAAGTCACTGCCCTCCTAAGCCAGGGGGTCCAAGTCCCATATGGGGTGGAAGTAATTACAGCAAGTGTCTCATCACTAGAGTTGATATTTTATCCTTGCTTCAACTGTAAAACAGTCATGCAGTGTTTAGCTTGTAAAAAATGACCACAGAAGCTAAAATATGACATTAATTATGATAACATTGTTGTCGTTGTTTTTTAAACCTTTTTTATCACCGTGGACAGCTTATTCAATTGTCATCTGGCATGCATGTTCCTTTGTTGCTCATCATTCATCACCAAAAATGATTTTCTTTTTCAATTCTTATGACGGTACTGATTGTATTGAATAAAATCCACATCTAGCATAACCAATCAATGCTGCAAAGTGCTCCAGTGGCACAATTGGTCAGCGTGCATTTCTTATAATATAGTATCTGTTGAGCAATGCCAGGGTTGTGAGTTCAAGCCTCACCTGGAGCATCTTTGTCTACTATTTTTTTTCCTTTTCTTATGTCATTAGTCATTGATTATAAACTGCTACCTTAATATTTAATATGATATTACAAAGGATGGAAGAAAGAAAGAAAAAACACAAACATGATTGTGCATTTAAGTTGTCAACACATCTGCTTTGGTTCAAATGCACTGCATATCTTCCTTCAGTCAGCCAACAAAACAGCAATGGAAAAGATTAACATACTGTTGGTAAAGCAGTTGCATCAAATTGATTTTCTGCAATATAGCATGATAATCCATACTGACAGCTCTGGATAGTTCCAGCACATTTCTTGCTGGACTTGGTAATGCAAAGAACACAGTAAATAGCTTCACTTTTTCCTCAAAAATAAATAATTGACTATTAAAAACCTAACAGTCTTAAATAAGAACATCAGTAAGCACCACTGGCATAATGGGTAAGGTACTGTTCTCCTAAGCCAGTGGTTGTGGGTTTAAGTCCTGTCTGAGTTGGAAGTCATTACAGCAAGTGTCTCATCACTAGAGTTGATATTTTATCCTTGCTTCTACTGTAAAACAGTCTTGCAGTGTTTAGCTTGTAAAAAATGATCACAGAAGCTAAAATATGACATTAGTTATGATAACATTGTTGTTGTTTTTTTTTAAACCTTTTCTATCACCGTGGACAGCTTATTCAAGTGCCATCTGGCATGCATGTTCCTTTGTTGCTCATCATTCATCACCAAAAATGATTTTCTTTTTCAATTCTTATGACTGTACTGATTGTATTGAATAAAATCCACATCTAGCATAACCAATTAATGCTGCAAAGTGCTCCAGTGGCGCAATTGGTCAGCGCGCGGTACTTATAAGACGGTATCTATTAAGCAATGCCGAGGTTGTGAGTTCAAGCCTCACCTGGAGCATCTTTGCATACTGTTTTTTTTTCCTTTTCTTATGTCATTAGTCATTGATTATAAACTGCTACCCTAATATTTAATATGATATTACAAAAGATGGAAGAAAGAAAGTAAAAACACAAACATGATTGTGCATTTAAGTTGTCAGCACACATCTGCTTTGGTTCAAATGCACTGCATATCTTCCTTCAGTCAGCAAACAAAACAGCAATGGAAAAGATTAACATACTGTTGGCAAAGCAGTTGCATCAAATTGATTTTCTGCAATATAGCATGATAATCCATACTGACAGCTCTGGATAGTACCAGCACATTTCTTGCTTGACTTGGTAATGCAAAGAACACAGTAAACAGCTTCACTTTTTCCTCAAAAATAAATAATTGACTATTAAAAACCTAACAGTCTTAAATAAGAACATCAGTAAGCACCACTGGCATAATGGATAAGTCACTGCCCTCCTAAGCCAGGGGGTCCAAGTCCCATATGGGGTGGAAGTAATTACAGCAAGTGTCTCATCACTAGAGTTGATATTTTATCCTTGCTTCAACTGTAAAACAGTCTTGCAGTGTTTAGCTTGTAAAAAATGACCACAGAAGCTAAAATATGACATTAATTATGATAACATTGTTGTTGTTTTTTAAACCTTTTCTATCACCGTGGACAGCTTATTCAAGTGCCATCTGGCATGCATGTTCCTTTGTTGCTCATCATTCATCACCAAAAATTATTTTCTTTTTCAATTCTTATGACTGTACTGATTGTATTGAATAAAATCCACATCTAGCATAACCAATCAATGCTGCAAAGTGCTCCAGTGGTGCAATTTGACAGTGTCCTGTACTTATAAAACAGTATCTGTTGAGCAATGCCGAGGTTGTGAGTTCAAGCCACACCTGGAGCATCTTTGTATACTGTTTTTTTTCCTATTCTTATGTCATTAGTCATTGATTAAAAACTGCTACCTTAATATTTAATATGATATTACAAAGGATGGAAGAAAGAAAGAAAAAACACAAACATGATTGTGCATTTAAGTTGTCAGCACACATCTGCTTTGGTTCAAATGCACTGCATATCTTCCTTCAGTCAGCCAACAAAACAGCAATGGAAAAGATTAACATACTGTTGGTAAAGCAGTTGCATCAAATTGATTTTCTGCAATATAGCATGATAATCCATACTGACAGCTCTGGATAGTACCAGCACATTTCTTGCTGGACTTGGTAATGCAAAGAACACAGTAAACAGCTTCACTTTTTCCTCAAAAATAATTAATTGACTATTAAAAACCTAACAGTCTTAAATAAGAACATCAGTAAGCACCACTGGCATAATGGGTAAGGCACTGTTCTCCTAAGCCAGTGGTTGTGGGTTTAAGTCCTGTCTGAGTTTGAAGTCATTACAGCAAGTGTCTCATCACTAGAGTTGATATTTTATCCTTGCTTCTACTGTAAAACAGTCTTGCAGTGTTTAGCTTGTAAAAAATGATCACAGAAGCTAAAATATGACATTAGTTATGATAACATTGTTGTTGTTTTTTTTAAAAACTTTTCTATCACCGTGGACAGCATATTCAAGTGCCATCTGGCATGCATGTTCCTTTGTTGCTCATCATTCATCACCAAAAATGATTTTCTTTTTCAATTCTTATGACTGTACTGATTGTATTGAATAAAATCCACATCTAGCATAACCAATTAATGCTGCAAAGTGCTCCAGTGGCGCAATTGGTCAGCGCACGGTACTTATAAAACAGTATCTGTTGAGCAATGCTGAGGTTGTGAGTTCAAGCCTCACCTGGAGCATCTTTGTATACTGTTTTTTTTTCCTTTTCTTATGTCATTAGTCATTGATTATAAACTGCTACCCTAATATTTAATATGATATTACAAAGGATGGAAGAAAGAAAGAAAAAACACAAACATGATTGTGCATTTAAGTTGTCAGCACACATCTGCTTTGGTTCAAATGCACTGCATATCTTCCTTCAGTCAGCAAACAAAACAGCAAATGAAAAGATTAACATACTGTTGGCAAAGCAGTTGCATCAAATTGATTTTCTGCAATATAGCATGATAATCCATACTAACAGCTCTGGATAGTACCAGCACATTTCTTGCTGGACTTGGTAATGCAAAGAACACAGTAAACAGCTTCACTTTTTCCTCAAAAATAATTAATTGACTATTAAAAACCTAACAGTCTTAAATAAGAACATCAGTAAGCACCACTGGCATAATGGGTAAGGCACTGTTCTCCTAAGCCAGTGGTTGTGGGTTTAAGTCCTGTCTGAGTTTGAAGTCATTACAGCAAGTGTCTCATCACTAGAGTTGATATTTTATCCTTGCTTCAACTGTAAAACAGTCTTGCAGTGTTTAGCTTGTAAAAAATGACCACAGAAGCTAAAATATGACATTAATTATGATAACATTGTTGTTGTTTTTTAAACCTTTTCTATCACCGTGGACAGCTTATTCAAGTGCCATCTGGCATGCATGTTCCTTTGTTGCTCATCATTCATCACCAAAAATTATTTTCTTTTTCAATTCTTATGACTGTACTGATTGTATTGAATAAAATCCACATCTAGCATAACAACTTAGTGCTGCAAAGTGCTCCAGTGGCGCAATTGGTCAGCACGTGGTACTTATAAGACAGTATCTGTTGAGCAATGCCGAGGTTGTGAGTTCAAGCCTCACCTGGAGCATCTTTGTATACTGTTTTTTTTTCCTTTTCTTATGTCATTAGTCATTGATTATAAACTGCTTCCTTAATATTTAATATGATATTACAAAGGATGGAAGAAAGAAAGAAAAAACACAAACATGATTGTGCATTTAAGTTGTCAGCACACATCTGCTTTGGTTCAAATGCACTGCATATCTTCCTTCAGTCAGCCAACAAAACAGCAATGGAAAAGATTAACATACTGTGGGTAAAGCAGTTGCATCAAATTGATTTTCTGCAATATAGCATGATAATCCATACTGACAGCTCTGGATAGTACCAGCACATTTCTTGCTGGACTTGGTAATGCAAAGAACACAGTAAACAGCTTCACTTTTTCCTCAAAAATAAATAATTGACTATTAAAAACTTATCAGTCTTAAATAAGAACATCAGTAAGCACCACTGGCATAATGGATAAGTCACTGCCCTCCTAAGCCAGGGGGTCCAAGTCCCATATGGGGTGGAAGTCATTACAGCAAGTGTCTCATCACTAGAGTTGATATTTTATCCTTGCTTCAACTGTAAAACAGTCTTGCAGTGTTTAGCTTGTAAAAAATGACCACAGAAGCTAAAATTAGAGATGAGCGCCGGAAATTTTTCGTGTTTTGTGTTTTGGTTTTGGGTTCGGTTCCGCGGCCGTGTTTTGGGTTCGACCGCGTTTTGGCAAAACCTCACCGAATTTTTTTTGTCGGATTCGGGTGTGTTTTGGATTCGGGTGTTTTTTTAAAAAAACCCTAAAAAACAGCTTAAATCATAGAATTTGGGGGTAATTTTGATCCCAAAGTATTATTAACCTCAAAAAACATAATTTACACTCATTTTCAGCCTATTCTGAACACATCACACCTCACAATATTATTTTTAGTCCTAAAATTTGCACCGAGGTCGCTGTGTGAGTAAGATAAGCGACCCTAGTGGCCGACACAAACACCGGGCCCATCTAGGAGTGGCACTGCAGTGTCACGCAGGATGGCCCTTCCAAAAAACCCTCCCCAAACAGCACATGACGCAAAGAAAAAAAGAGGCGCAATGAGGTAGCTGACTGTGTGAGTAAGATTAGCGACCCTAGTGGCCGACACAAACACCGGGCACATCTAGGAGTGGCACTGCAGTGTCACGCAGGATGTCCCTTCCAAAAAACCCTCCCCAAACAGCACATGACGCAAAGAAAAAAAGAGGCGCAATGAGGTAGCTGTGTGAGTAAGATTAGCGACCCTAGTGGCCGACACAAACACCGGGCCCATCTAGGAGTGGCACTGCAGTGTCACGCAGGATGTCCCTTCCAAAAAACCCTCCCCAATCAGCACATGATGCAAAGAAAAAGAAAAGAAAAAAGAGGTGCAAGATGGAATTATCCTTGGGCCCTCCCACCCACCCTTATGTTGTATAAACAAAACAGGACATGCACACTTTAACCAACCCATCATTTCAGTGACAGGGTCTGCCACACGACTGTGACTGATATGACGGGTTGGTTTGGACCCCCCCCAAAAAAGAAGCAATTAATCTCTCCTTGCACAAACTGGCTCTACAGAGGCAAGATGTCCACCTCATCTTCACCCTCCGATATATCACCGTGTACATCCCCCTCCTCACAGATTATCAATTCGTCCCCACTGGAATCCACCATCTCAGCTCCCTGTGTACTTTGTGGAGGCAATTGCTGCTGGTCAATGTCTCCGCGGAGGAATTGATTATAATTCATTTTAATGAACATCATCTTCTCCACATTTTCTGGATGTAACCTCGTACGCCGATTGCTGACAAGGTGAGCGGCGGCACTAAACACTCTTTCGGAGTACACACTTGTGGGAGGGCAACTTAGGTAGAATAAAGCCAGTTTGTGCAAGGGCCTCCAAATTGCCTCTTTTTCCTGCCAGTATAAGTACGGACTGTGTGACGTGCCTACTTGGATGCGGTCACTCATATAATCCTCCACCATTCTATCAATGTTGAGAGAATCATATGCAGTGACAGTAGACGACATGTCCGTAATCGTTGTCAGGTCCTTCAGTCCGGACCAGATGTCAGCATCAGCAGTCGCTCCAGACTGCCCTGCATCACCGCCAGCGGGTGGGCTCGGAATTCTGAGCCTTTTCCTCGCACCCCCAGTTGCGGGAGAATGTGAAGGAGGAGATGTTGACAGGTCGCGTTCCGCTTGACTTGACAATTTTGTCACCAGCAGGTCTTTCAACCCCAGCAGACCTGTGTCTGCCGGAAAGAGAGATCCAAGGTAGGCTTTAAATCTAGGATCGAGCACGGTGGCCAAAATGTAGTGCTCTGATTTCAACAGATTGACCACCCGTGAATCCTTGTTAAGCGAATTAAGGGCTGCATCCACAAGTCCCACATGCCTAGCGGAATCGCTCCGTGTTAGCTCCTTCTTCAATGCCTCCAGCTTCTTCTGCAAAAGCCTGATGAGGGGAATGACCTGACTCAGGCTGGCAGTGTCTGAACTGACTTCACGTGTGGCAAGTTCAAAGGGCATCAGAACCTTGCACAACGTTGAAATCATTCTCCACTGCACTTGAGACAGGTGCATTCCATCTCCTATATCGTGCTCAATTGTATAGGCTTGAATGGCCTTTTGCTGCTCCTCCAACCTCTGAAGCATATAGAGGGTTGAATTCCACCTCGTTACCACTTCTTGCTTCAGATGATGGCAGGGCAGGTTCAGTAGTTTTTGGTGGTGCTCCAGTCTTCTGTACGTGGTGCCTGTACGCCGAAAGTGTCCCGCAATTTTTCTGGCCACCGACAGCATCTCTTGCACGCCCCTGTCGTTTTTTAAAAAATTCTGCACCACCAAATTCAAGGTATGTGCAAAACATGGGACGTGCTGGAATTTGCCCATATTTAATGCACACACAATATTGCTGGCGTTGTCCGATGCCACAAATCCACAGGAGAGTCCAATTGGGGTAAGCCATTCCGCGATGATCTTCCTCAGTTGCCGTAAGAGGTTTTCAGCTGTGTGCGTATTCTGGAAAGCGGTGATACAAAGCGTAGCCTGCCTAGGAAAGAGTTGGCGTTTGCGAGATGCTGCTACTGGTGCCGCCGCTGCTGTTCTTGCGGCGGGAGTCCATACATCTACCCAGTGGGCTGTCACAGTCATATAGTCCTGACCCTGCCCTGCTCCACTTGTCCACATGTCCGTGGTTAAGTGGACATTGGGTACAACTGCATTTTTTAGGAGACTGGTGAGTCTTTTTCTGACGTCCGTGTACATTCTCGGTATCGCCTGCCTAGAGAAGTGGAACCTAGATGGTATTTGGTAACGGGGGCACACTGCCTCAATAAATTGTCTAGTTCCCTGTGAACTAACGGCGGATACCGGACGCACGTCTAACACCAACATAGTTGTCAAGGACTCAGTTATCCGCTTTGCAGTAGGATGACTGCTGTGATATTTCATCTTCCTCGCAAAGGACTGTTGAACAGTCAATTGCTTACTGGAAGTAGTACAAGTGGGCTTACGACTTCCCCTCTGGGATGACCATCGACTCCCAGCGGCAACAACAGCAGCGCCAGCAGCAGTAGGCGTTACACGCAAGGATGCATCGGAGGAATCCCAGGCAGGAGAGGACTCGTCAGACTTGCCAGTGACATGGCCTGCAGGACTATTGGCATTCCTGGGGAAGGAGGAAATTGACACTGAGGGAGTTGGTGGGGTGGTTTGCGTGAGCTTGGTTACAAGAGGAAGGGATTTACTGGTCAGTGGACTGCTTCCGCTGTCACCCAAAGTTTTTGAACTTGTCACTGACTTATTATGAATGCGCTGCAGGTGACGTATAAGGGAGGATGTTCCGAGGTGGTTAACGTCCTTACCCCTACTTATTACAGCTTGACAAAGGGAACACACGGCTTGACACCTGTTGTCCGCATTTCTGGTGAAATACCTCCACACCGAAGAGCTGATTTTTTTGGTATTTTCACCTGGCATGTCAACGGCCATATTCCTCCCACGGACAACAGGTGTCTCCCCGGGTGCCTGACTTAAACAAACCACCTCACCATCAGAATCCTCCTGGTCAATTTCCTCCCCAGCGCCAGCAACACCCATATCCTCCTCATCCTGGTGTACTTCAACACTGACATCTTCAATCTGACTATCAGGAACTGGACTGCGGGTGCTCCTTCCAGCACTTGCAGGGGGCATGCAAATAGTGGAAGGCGCATGCTCTTCACGTCCAGTGTTGGGAAGGTCAGGCATCGCAAACGACACAATTGGACTCTCCTTGTGGATTTGGGATTTCAAAGAACGCACAGTTCTTTGCGGTGCTTTTGCCAGCTTGAGTCTTTTCAGTTTTCTAGCGAGAGGCTGAGTGCTTCCATCCTCATGTGAAGCTGAACCACTAGCCATGAACATAGGCCAGGGCCTCAGCCGTTCCTTGCCACTCCGTGTGGTAAATGGCATATTGGCAAGTTTACGCTTCTCCTCCGACAATTTTATTTTAGGTTTTGGAGTCCTTTTTATTCTGATATTTGGTGTTTTGGATTTGACATGCTCTGTACTATGACATTGGGCATCGGCCTTGGCAGACGACGTTGCTGGCATTTCATCGTCTCGGCCATGACTAGTGGCAGCAGCTTCAGCACGAGGTGGAAGTGGATCTTGATCTTTCCCTAATTTTGGAACCTCAACTTTTTTGTTCTCCATATTTTATAGGCAGAACTAAAAGGCACCTCAGGTAAACAATGGAGATGGATGGATTGGATACTAGTATACAATTATGGACGGACTGCCACGGTTAGGTGGTATAAAAAAACCACGGTTAGGTGGTATATATTATAATAATAATACAATTATGGATGGACGGACTGCCTGCCGACTGCCGACACAGAGGTAGCCACAGCCGTGAACTACCGCACTGTACACTGGTTGATAAAGAGATAGTAGTATACTCGTAACAACTAGTATGACACTATGACGACGGTATAAAGAATGAAAAAAAAACCACGGTTAGGTGGTATATATTATAATAATAATACAATTATGGATGGACGGACTGCCTGCCGACTGCCGACACAGAGGTAGCCACAGCCGTGAACTACCGCACTGTACACTGGTTGATAAAGAGATAGTAGTATACTCGTAACAACTAGTATGACACTATGACGACGGTATAAAGAATGAAAAAAAAACCACGGTTAGGTGGTATATATTATAATAATAATACAATTATGGATGGACGGACTGCCTGCCGACTGCCGACACAGAGGTAGCCACAGCCGTGAACTACCGCACTGTACACTGGTTGATAAAGAGATAGTAGTATACTCGTAACAACTAGTATGACACTATGACGACGGTATAAAGAATGAAAAAAAAACCACGGTTAGGTGGTATATATTATAATAATAATACAATTATGGATGGACGGACTGCCTGCCGACTGCCGACACAGAGGTAGCCACAGCCGTGAACTACCGCACTGTACACTGGTTGATAAAGAGATAGTAGTATACTCGTAACAACTAGTATGACACTATGACGACGGTATAAAGAATGCAAAAAAAACCACAGTTAGGTGGTATATATTATAATAATAATACAATTATGGATGGACGGACTGCCTGCCGACTGCCGACACAGAGGTAGCCACAGCCGTGAACTACCGCACTGTACACTGGTTGATAAAGAGATAGTAGTATACTCGTAACAACTAGTATGACACTATGACGGTATAAAGAATGAAAAAAAAACCACGGTTAGGTGGTATATATTATAATAATAATACAATTATGGATGGACGGACTGCCTGCCGACTGCCGACACAGAGGTAGCCACAGCCGTGAACTACCGCACTGTACACTGGTTGATAAAGAGATAGTAGTATACTCGTAACAATTAGGATGACACTATGACGGTATAAAGAATGAAAAAAAAACCACGGTTAGGTGGTAGGTATATAATAATAAATAATACAATTCTGGTCGGACGGACTGCCTGCCGTGTGCCGACACAGAGGTAGCCACAGCCGTGAACTACCGCACTGTACACTGGTTGATAAAGAGATAGTAGTATACTCGTAACAATTAGGATGACACTATGACGGTATAAAGAATGAAAAAAAAACCATGGTTAGGTGGTAGGTATATAATAATAAATAATACAATTCTGGTCGGACGGACTGCCTGCCGTGTGCCGACACAGAGGTAGCCACAGCCGTGAACTACCGCACTGTACACTGGTTGATAAAGAGATAGTAGTATACTCGTAACAATTAGGATGACACTATGACGGTATAAAGAATGAAAAAAAAACCACGGTTAGGTGGTAGGTATATAATAATAAATAATACAATTCTGGTCGGACGGACTGCCTGCCGTGTGCCGACACAGAGGTAGCCACAGCCGTGAACTACCGCACTGTACACTGGTTGATAAAGAGATAGTAGTATACTCGTAACAATTAGGATGACACTATGACGGTATAAAGAATGAAAAAAAAACCACGGTTAGGTGGTAGGTATATAATAATAAATAATACAATTCTGGTCGGACGGACTGCCTGCCGTGTGCCGACACAGAGGTAGCCACAGCCGTGAACTACCGCACTGTACACTGGTTGATAAAGAGATAGTAGTATACTCGTAACAATTAGGATGACACTATGACGGTATAAAGAATGAAAAAAAAACCACGGTTAGGTGGTAGGTATATAATAATAAATAATACAATTCTGGTCGGACGGACTGCCTGCCGTGTGCCGACACAGAGGTAGCCACAGCCGTGAACTACCGCACTGTACTGTGTCTGCTGCTAATATAGACTGGTTGATATTTAAAGAGATATTAGTAGTATACAACAATACTATACTGGTGGTCAGGCACTGGTCACCACTCCTGCAGCAAAAGTGTGCACTGTTAATTAATATAATTGTACTCCTGGCTCCTGCTAACAACCTGCAGTGCTCCCCAGTCTCCCCCACAATTAATTATAAGCTTTTAATTTATACATTGATGACTGTGCAGCACACTGGGCTGAGCTGAGTGCACACAGACTGAGTCACACTGTGTGACTGACTGTGCTGTGTATCGTTTTTTTTTTCAGGCAGAGAACGGATATAGCAGAGAGAAGTGAACGGATATATTATATTAAATAAAAGTTAACTAGCAACTGCACTGGTCACTGACTGTGGTAAACTAACTCTGTCTGCGACTCTGCACAATCTCTCTCTATCTAATCTATCTATCTCTATTCTAATGGAGAGGACGCCAGACACGTCCTCTCCCTATCAATCTCAATGCACGAGTGAAAATGGCGGCGACGCGCGGCTCCTTATATAGAATCCGAGTCTCGCGATAGAATCCGAGCCTCGCGAGAATCCGACAGCGTCATGATGACGTTCGGGCGCGCTCGGGTTAACCGAGCAAGGCGGGAAGATCCGAGTCGCTCGGACCCGTGGAAAAAAAAGTGAAGTTCGTGCGGGTTCGGATTCAAAGAAACCGAACCCGCTCATCTCTAGCTAAAATATGACATTAATTATGATAACATTGTTGTTGTTGTTGTTGTTGTTTTTTAAACCTTTTTTTATCACCGTGGACAGCTTATTCAAGTGCCATCTGGCATGCATGTTCCTTTGTTGCTCATCATTCATCACAAAAAATGATTTTCTTTTTAGATTCTTATGACTGTACTGATTGTATTGAATAAAATCCACATCTAGCATAACCAACCAATGCTGCAAAGTGCTCCAGTGGTGCAATTGGTCAGCGTGCGGTACTTATAAGACAGTATCTGTTGAGCAATGCTGAGGTTGTGAGTTCAAGCCTCACCTGGAGCATCTTTGTATACTGTTTTTTTTTCTTTTCTTATGTCATTAGTCATTGATTATAAACTGCTACCTTAATATTTAATATGATATTACAAAGGATGGAAGAAAGAAAGAAAAAACACAAACATGATTGTGCATTTAAGTTGACAGCACACATCTGCTTTGGTTCAAATGCACTGCATATCTTCCTTCAGTCAGCCAACAAAACAGCAATGGTAAAGATTAACATACTGTTGGTAAAGCAGTTGCATCAAATTGATTTTCTGCAATATAGCATGATAATCCATACTGACAGCTCTCGTTAGTACCAGCACATTTCTTGCTGGACTTGGTAATGCAAAGAACACAGTAAACAGCTTCACTTTTTCCTCAAAAATAAATAATTGACTATTAAAATCCTAACAGTCTTAAATAAGAACATCAGTAAGCACCACTGGCATAATGGATAAGTCACTGCCCTCCTAAGCCAGGGGGTCCAAGTCCCATATGGGGTGGAAGTCATTACAGCAAGTGTCTCATCACTAGAGTTGATATTTTATCCTTGCTTCAACTGTAAAACAGTCTTGCAGTGTTTAGCTTGTAAAAAATGACCACAGAAGCTAAAATATGACATTAATTATGATAACATTGTTGTTGTTGTTTTTTAAACCTTTTCTATCACCGTGTACAGCTTATTCAAGTGCCATCTGGCATGCATGTTCCTTTGTTGCTCATCATTCATCACCAAAAATGATTTTCTTTTTCAATTCTTATGACTGTACTGATTGTATTGAATAAAATCCACATCTAGCATAACCAATTAATGCTGCAAAGTGCTCCAGTGGCGCAATTGGTCAGCACGCGGTACTTATAAGACAGTATCTGTTGAGCAATGCCGAGGTTGTGAGTTCATGCCTCACCTGGAGCATCTTTGTATACTGTTTTTTTTTCTTTTCTTATGTCATTAGTCATTGATTATAAACTGCTACCTTAATATTTAATATGATATTACAAAGGATGGAAGAAAGAAAGAAAAAACACAAACATGATTGTGCATTTAAGTTGACAGCACACATCTGCTTTGGTTCAAATGCACTGCATATCTTCCTTCAGTCAGCCAACAAAACAGCAATGGAAAAGATTAACATACTGTTGGTAAAGCAGTTGCATCAAATTGATTTTCTGCAATATAGCATGATAATCCATACTGACAGCTCTGGATAGTACTAGCACATTTCTTGCTGGACTTGGTAATGCAAAGAACACAGTAAACAGTTTCACTTTTTCCTCAAAAATAAATAATTGACTATTAAAAACCTAACAGTCTTAAATAAGAACATCAGTAAGCACCACTGGCATAATGGATAAGTCACTGCCCTCCTAAGCCAGGGGGTCCAAGTTTTATATGGGGTGGAAGTCATTACAGCAAGTGTCTCATCACTAGAGTTGATATTTTATCCTTGCTTCAACTGTAAAACAGTCTTGCAGTGTTTAGCTTGTAAAAAATGACCACAGAAGCTAAAATATGACATTAATTATGATACCATTGTTGTTGTTGTTGTTTTTTAAACCTTTTCTATCACCGTGGACAGCTTATTCAAGTGCCATCTGGCATGCATGTTCCTTTGTTGCTCATCATTCATCACCAAAAATGATTTTCTTTTTCAATTCTTATGACTGTACTGATTGTATTGAATAAAATCCACATCTAGCATAACCAATTAATGCTGCAAAGTGCTCCAGTGGCGTAATTGATCAGCGCACGGTACTTATAAGACAGTATCTGTTGAGCAATGCCGAGGTTGTGAGTTCAAACCTCACCTGGAGCATCTTTGTATACTGTTTTTTTCCTTTTCTTATGTCATTAGTCATTGATTATAAACTGCTACCTTAATATTTAATATGATATTACAAAGGATGGAAGAAAGAATGAAAAAACACAAACATGATTGTGCATTTAAGTTGTCAGCACACATCTGCTTTGGTTCAAATGCACTGCATATCTTCCTTCAGTCAGCCAACAAAACAGCAATGGAAAAGATTAACATACTGTTGGTAAAGCAGTTGCATCAAATTGATTTTCTGCAATATAGCATGATAATCCATACTGACAGCTCTGGATAGTACCAGCACATTTCTTGCTGGACTTGGTAATGCAAAGAACACAGTAAACAGCTTCACTTTTTCCTCAAAAATAAATAATTGACTATTAAAAACCTAACAGTCTTAAATAAGAACATCAGTAAGCACCACTGGCATAATGGATAAGTCACTGCCCTCCTAAGCCAGGGGGTCCAAGTTCCATATGGGGTGGAAGTCATTACAGCAAGTGTCTCATCACTAGAGTTGATATTTTATCCTTGCTTCAACTGTAAAACAGTCTTGCAGTGTTTAGCTTGTAAAAAATGACCACAGAAGCTAAAATATGACATTAATTATGATAACATTGTTGTTGTTGTTTTGTAAACCTTTTTTTATCACCGTGGACAGCTTATTCAAGTGCCATCTGGCATGCATGTTCCTTTGTTGCTCATCATTCATCACCAAAAATGATTTTCTTTTTAGATTCTTATGACTGTACTGATGGTATTGAATAAAATCCACATCTAGCATAACCAATCAATGCTGCAAAGTGCTCCAGTGGTGCAATTTGTCAGCGTGCGGTACTTATAAGACAGTATCTGTTGAGCAATTCTGAGGTTGGGAGTTCAAGCCTCATCTGGAGCATCTTTGTATACTGTTTTTTTTTTCTTTTCTTATGTCCTTAGTCATTGATTGTAAACTGCTACCTTAATATTTAATATGATATTACAAAGGAGGGAAGAAAGAAAGTAAAAACACAAACATGATTGTGCATTTAAGTTGTCAGCACACATCTGCATATCTTCCTTCAGTAAGCCAACAAAACAGCAATGGAAAAGATTTACATACTGTTGGTAAAGCAGTTGCATGAAATTGATTTTCTGCAATATAGCATGATAATCCATACTGACAGCTCTGGATAGTACCAGCACATTTCTTGCTGGACTTGGTAATGCAAAGAACACAGTAAACAGCTTCACTTTTTTCTCAAAAAATAAATAATTGACTATTAAAAACCTAACAGTCTTAAATAAGAACATCAGTAAGCACCACTGGCATAATGGGTAAAGCACTGTTCTCCTAAGCCAGTGGTTGTGGGTTTAAGTCCCGTCTGAGTTGGAAGTCATTACAGTAAGTGTCTCATCACTAGAGTTGATATTTTATCCTTGCTTCAACTGTAAAACAGTCTTGCAGTATTTAGCTTGTAAAAAATGACCACAGAAGCTAAAATATGACATTAATTATGATAACATTGTTGTTGTTGTTTTTTAAACCTTTTCTATCACCGTGGACAGCTTATTCAAGTGCCATCTGGCATGCATGTTCCTTTGTTGCTCATCATTCATCACCAAAAATGATTTTCTTTTTCAATTCTTATGACTGTACTGATTGTATTGAATAAAATCCACATCTAGCATAACCAATCAATGCTGCAAAGTGCTCCAGTGGCGTAATTGATCAGCGCACGGTACTTATAAAACAGTATCTGTTGAGCAATGCCGAGGTTGTGAGTTCAAGCCTCACCTGGAGCATCTTTGTATACTGTTTTTTTTTCCTTTTCTTATGTCATTAATCATTGATTATAAACTGCTACCTTAATATTTAATATGATATTACAAAGGATGGAAGAAAGAATGAAAAAACACAAACATGATTGTGCATTTAAGTTGTCAGCACACATCTGCATATCTTCCTTCAGTCAGCCAACAAAACAGCAATGGAAAAGATTAACATACTGTTGGTAAAGCAGTTGCATCAAATTGATTTTCTGCAATATAGCATGATAATCCATACTGACAGCTCTGGATAGTACCAGCACATTTCTTGCTGGACTTGGTAATGCAAAGAACACAGTAAACAGCTTCACTTTTTTTCAAAAATAAATAATTGACTATTAAAAACGTATCAGTCTTAAATAAGGACATCAGTAAGCACCACTGGCATAATGGATAAGGCACTGTTCTCCTAAGCCAGTGGTTGTGGGTTTAAGTCCCGTCTGAGTTGGAAGTCATTACAGCAAGTGTCTCATCACTAGAGTTGATGTTTTATCCTTGCTTCAACTGTAAAACAGTCTTGCAGTGTTTAGCTTGTAAAAAATGACCACAGAATCTAAAATATGACATTAATTATGATAACATTGTTGTTGTTGTTTTTTAAACCTTTTCTATCACCGTGGACAGCTTATTCAAGTGCCATCTGGCATGCATGTTCCTTTGTTGCTCATCATTCATCACCAAAAATGATTTTCTTTTTCAATTCTTATGACTGTACTGATTGTATTGAATAAAATCCACATCTAGCATAACCAATTAATGCTGCAAAGTGCTCCAGTGACACAATTGGTCAGCGCGCGGTACTTATAAGACAGTATCTGTTGAGCAATGCCGAGGTTGTGAGTTCAAGCCTCACCTGGAGAATCTTTGTATACTGTTTTTTTTTCCTTTTCTTATGTCATTAGTCATTGATTATAAACTGCTACCTTAATATTAATATGATATTACAAAGGATGGAAGAAAGAAAGAGAAAACACAAACATGATTGTGCATTTAAGTTGTCAGCACACATCTGCTTTGGTTCAAATGCACTGCATATCTTCCTTCAGTAGGCCAACAAAGCAGCAATGGAAAAGATTAACATACTGTTGGTAAAGCAGTTGCATCAAATTGATTTTCTGCAATATAGCATAATAATCCATACTGACAGCTCTGGATAGTACCAGCACATTTCTTGCTGGACTTGGTAATGCAAAGAACACAGTAAACAGCTTCACTTTTTCCTCAAAAATAAATAATTGACTATTAAAAACCTAACAGTCTTAAATAAGAACATCAGTAAGCACCACTGGCATAATGGATAAGTCACTGCCCTCCTAAGCCAGGGGGTCCAAGTCCTATATGGGGTGGAAGTCATTACAGCAAGTGTCTCATCACTAGAGTTGATATTTTATCCTTGCTTCAACTGTAAAACAGTCTTGCAGTGTTTAGCTTGTAAAAAATGACCACAGAAGCTAAAATATGACATTAATTATGATAACATTGTTGTTGTTGTTGTTGTTGTTGTTGTTGTTGTTTTTTAAACCTTTTCTATCACAGTGGACAGCTTATTCAAGTGCCATCTGGCATGCATGTTCCTTTGTTGCTCATCATTCATCACCAAAAATGATTTTCTTTTTCAATTCTTATGACTGTACTGATTGTATTGAATAAAATCCACATCTAGCATAACCAATTAACGCTGCAAAGTGCTCCAGTGGCGCAATTGGTCAGCGCGCGGTACTTATAAGACAGTATCTGTTGAGCAATGCCGAGGTTGTGAGTTCAAGCCTCACCTGGAGCAGCTTTGTATAATGATTTTTTTTCCTTTTTTTTATGTCATTAGTCATTGATTATAAACTGCTACCTTAATATTTAATATGATATTACAAAGGATGGAAGAAAGAAAGAAAAAACACAAACATGATTGTGCATTTAAGTTGTCAGCACACATATGCTTTGGTTCAAATGCACTGCATATCTTCCTTCAGTCAGCCAACAAAACAGCAATGGAAAAGATTAACATACTGTTGGTAAAGCAGTTGCATCAAATTGATTTTCTGCAATATACTGTAGCATGATAATCCATACTGACAGCTCTGGATAGTACCAGCACATTTCTTGCTGGACTTGGTAATGCAAAGAACACAGTAAACAGCTTCACTGTTTCCTCAAAAATAAATAATTGACTATTAAAAACCTAACAGTCTTAAATAAGAACATCAGTAAGCACCACTGGCATAATGGATAAGTCCCTGCCCTCCTAAGCCAGGGGGTCCAAGTCCTATATGGGGTGGAAGTCATTACAGCAAGTGTCTCATCACTAGAGTTTATATTTTATCCTTGCTTCAACTGTAAAACAGTCTTGCAGTGTTTAGCTTGTAAAAAATGACCACAGAAGCTAAAATATGACATTAATTATGATAACATTGTTGTTGTTGTTGTTTTTTAAACGTTTTCTATCACAGTGGACAGCTTATTCAAGTGCCATCTGGCATGCATGTTCCTTTGTTGCTCATCATTCATCATCAAAAATGATTTTCTTTTTCAATTCTTATGACTATACTGATTGTATTGAATAAAATCCATATCTAGCATAACCAATTAATGCTGCAAAGTGCTCCAGTGGCGCAATTGGTCAGCGCACGGTGCTTATAAGACAGCAATGCCGAGGTTGTGAGTTCAAGCCTCACCTGGAGCAGCTTTGTATAATGTTTTTTTTTCCTTTTTTTATGTCATTAGTCATTGATTATAAACTGCTACCTTAATATTTAATATGATATTACAAAGGATGGAAGAAAGAATGAAAAAACACAAACATGATTGTGCATTTAAGTTGTCAGCACACATATGCTTTGGTTCAAATGCACTGCGTATCTTCCTTCAGTCAGCCAACAAAACAGCAATGGAAAAGATTAACATACTGTTGGTAAAGCAGTTGCATCAAATTGATTTTCTGCAATATAGCATGATAATCCATACTGACAGCTCTGGATAGTACCAGCACATTTCTTGCTGGACTTGGTAATGCAAAGAACACAGTAAACAGCTTCACTTTTTCCTCAAAAATAAATAATTGACTATTAAAAACCTAACAGTCTTAAATAAGAACATCAGTAAGCACCACTGGCATAATGGATAAGTCACCGTCCTCCTAAGCCAGGGGGTCCAAGTCCCATATGGGGTGGAAGTAATTACAGCAAGTGTCTCATCACTAGAGTTGATATTTTATCCTTGCTTCAACTGTAAAACAGTCTTGCAGTGTTTAGCTTGTAAAAAATGACCACAGAAGCTAAAATATGACATTAATTATGATAACATTGTTGTTGTTGTTTTTTAAACCTTTTCTATCACCGTAGACAGCTTATTCAAGTGCCATCTGGCATGCATGTTCCTTTGTTGCTCATCATTCATCACCAAAAATGATTTTCTATTTCAATTCTTATGACTGTACTGATTGTATTGAATAAAATCCACATCTAGCATAACCAATGAATGCTGCAAAGTGCTCCAGTGGCGCAATTGGTCAGCGCGCGGTACTAATAAGACAGTATCAGTTGAGCAATGCCGAGGTTGTGAGTCCAGGCCTTACCTGGAGCATATTTGTATACTGTTTTTTTTTTCCTTTTCTTATGTCATTAGTCATTGATTATAAACTGCTACCTTAATATTTAATATGATATTACAAAGGATGGAAGAAAGAAAGAAAAAACACAAACATGATTGTGCATTTAAGTTGTCAGCACACATCTGCTTTTGTTCAAATGCACTGCATATCTTCCTTCAGTCAGCCAACAAAACAGCAATGGAAAAGATTAACATACTGTTGGTAAAGCAGTTGCATCAAATTGATTTTCTGCAATATAGCATGATAATCCATACTGACAGCTCTGGATAGTACCAGCACATTCCTTGCTGGACTTGGTAATGCAAAGAACACAGTAAACAGCTTCACTTTTTTTCAAAAATAAATAATTGACTATTAAAAACCTATCAGTCTTAAATAAGGACATCAGTAAGCACCACTGGCATAATGGATAAGGCACTGTTCTCCTAAGCCAGTGGTTGTGGGTTTAAGTCCCGTCTGAGTTGGAAGTCATTACAGCAAGTGTCTCATCACTAGAGTTGATGTTTTTTCCTTGCTTCAACTGTAAAACAGTCTTGCAGTGTTTAGCTTGTAAAAAATGACCACAGAATCTAAAATATGACATTAATTATGATAACATTGTTGTTGTTGTTTTTTAAACCTTTTCTATCACCGTGGACAGCTTATTCAAGTGCCATCTGGCATGCATGTTCCTTTGTTGCTCATCATTCATCACCAAAAATGATTTTCTTTTTCAATTCTTATGACTGTACTGATTGTATTGAATAAAATCCACATCTAGCATAACCAATTAATGCTGCAAAGTGCTCCAGTGACACAATTGGTCAGCGCACGGTACTTATAAGACAGTATCTGTTGAGCAATGCCGAGGTTGTGAGTTCAAGCCTCACCTGGAGAATCTTTGTATACTGTTTTTTTTTCCTTTTCTTATGTCATTAGTCATTGATTATAAACTGCTACCTTAATATTAATATGATATTACAAAGGATGGAAGAAAGAAAGAGAAAACACAAACATGATTGTGCATTTAAGTTGTCAGCACACATCTGCTTTGGTTCAAATGCACTGCATATCTTCCTTCAGTAGGCCAACAAAACAGCAATGGAAAAGATTAACATACTGTTGGTAAAGCAGTTGCATCAAATTGATTTTCTGCAATATAGCATAATAATCCATACTGACAGCTCTGGATAGTACCAGCACATTTCTTGCTGGACTTGGTAATGCAAAGAACACAGTAAACAGCTTCACTTTTTCCTCAAAAATAAATAATTGACTATTAAAAACCTAACAGTCTTAAATAAGTACATCAGTAAGCACCACTGGCATAATGGATAAGTCCCTGCCCTCCTAAGCCAGGGGGTCCAAGTCCTATATGGGGTGGAAGTCATTACAGCAAGTGTCTCATCACTAGAGTTTATATTTTATCCTTGCTTCAACTGTAAAACAGTCTTGCAGTGTTTAGCTTGTAAAAAATGACCACAGAAGCTAAAATATGACATTAATTATGATAACATTGTTGTTGTTGTTGTTTTTTAAACCTTTTCTATCACAGTGGACAGCTTATTCAAGTGCCATCTGGCATGCATGTTCCTTTGTTGCTCATCATTCATCACCAAAAATGATTTTCTTTTTCAATTCTTATGACTGTACTGATTGTATTGAATAAAATCCATATCTAGCATAACCAATTAATGCTGCAAAGTGCTCCAGTGGCGCAATTGGTCAGCGCACGGTGCTTATAAGACAGTATCTGTTGAGCAATGCCGAGGTTGTGAGTTGAAGCCTCACCTGGAGCAGCTTTGTATAATGTTTTTTTTTCCTTTTTTTATGTCATTAGTCATTGATTATAAACTGCTACCTTAATATTTAATATGATATTACAAAGGATGGAAGAAAGAAAGAAAAAACACAAACATGATTGTGCATTTAAGTTGTCAGCACACATATGCTTTGGTTCAAATGCACTGCGTATCTTCCTTCAGTCAGCCAACAAAACAGCAATGGAAAAGATTAACATACTGTTGGTAAAGCAGTTGCATCAAATTGATTTTCTGCAATATAGCATGATAATCCATACTGACAGCTCTGGATAGTACCAGCACATTTCTTGCTGGACTTGGTAATGCAAAGAACACAGTAAACAGCTTCACTTTTTCCTCAAAAATAAATAATTGACTATTAAAAACCTAACAGTCTTAAATAAGAACATCAGTAAGCACCACTGGCATAATGGATAAGTCACCGCCCTCCTAAGCCAGGGGGTCCAAGTCCCATATGGGGTGGAAGTAATTACAGCAAGTGTCTCATCACTAGAGTTGATATTTTATCCTTGCTTCAACTGTAAAACAGTCTTGCAGTGTTTAGCTTGTAAAAAATGACCACAGAAGCTAAAATATGACATTAATTATGATAACATTGTTGTTGTTGTTTTTTAAACCTTTTCTATCACCGTAGACAGCTTATTCAAGTGCCATCTGGCATGCATGTTCCTTTGTTGCTCATCATTCATCACCAAAAATGATTTTCTTTTTCAATTCTTATGACTGTACTGATTGTATTGAATAAAATCCACATCTAGCATAACCAATGAATGCTGCAAAGTGCTCCAGTGGCGCAATTGGTCAGCGCGCGGTACTAATAAGACAGTATCAGTTGAGCAATGCCGAGGTTGTGAGTCCAGGCCTTACCTGGAGCATATTTGTATACTGTTTTTTTTTCCTTTTCTTATGTCATTAGTCATTGATTATAAACTGCTACCTTAATATTTAATATGATATTACAAAGGATGGAAGAAAGAAAGAAAAAACACAAACATGATTGTGCATTTAAGTTGTCAGCACACATCTGCTTTTGTTCAAATGCACTGCATATCTTCCTTCAGTCAGCCAACAAAACAGCAATGGAAAAGATTAACATACTGTTGGTAAAGCAGTTGCATCAAATTGATTTTCTGCAATATAGCATGATAATCCATACTGACAGCTCTGGATAGTACCAGCACATTCCTTGCTGGACTTGGTAATGCAAAGAACACAGTAAACAGCTTCACTTTTTTTCAAAAATAAATAATTGACTATTAAAAACCTATCAGTCTTAAATAAGGACATCAGTAAGCACCACTGGCATAATGGATAAGGCACTGTTCTCCTAAGCCAGTGGTTGTGGGTTTAAGTCCCATCTGAGTTGGAAGTCATTACAGCAGTGTCTCATCACTAGAGTTGATATTTTATCCTTGCTTCAACTGTAAAACAGTCTTGCAGTGTTTAGCTTGTAAAAAATGACCACAGAAGCTAAAATATGACATTAATTATGATAACATTGTTGTTGTTGTTGTTGTTGTTGTTTTTTAAACCTTTTTTATCACCGTGGACAGCTTATTCAAGTGCCATCTGGCATGCATGTTCCTTTGTTGCTCATCATTCATCACAAAAAATGATTTTCTTTTTAGATTCTTATGACTGTACTGATTGTATTGAATAAAATCCACATCTAGCATAACCAATCAATGCTGCAAAGTGCTCCAGTGGTGCAATTGGTCAGCGTGCGGTACTTATAAGACAGTATCTGTTGAGCAATGCCGAGGTTGGGAGTTCAAGCCTCACCTGGAGCATCTTTGTATACTGTTTTTTTTTCTTTTCTTATGTCATTAGTCATTGATTATAAACTGCTACCTTAATATTTAATATGATATTACAAAGGAGGGAAGAAATAAAGAAAAAACACAAACATGATTGTGCACTTAAGTTGTCAGCACACATCTGCATATCTTCCTTCAGTCAGCCAACAAAACAGCAATGGTAAAGATTAACATACTGTTGGTAAAGCAGTTGCATCAAATTGATTTTCTGCAATATAGCATGATAATCCATACTGACAGCTCTGGTTAGTACCAGCACATTTCTTGCTGGACTTGGTAATGCAAAGAACACAGTAAACAGCTTCACTTTTTCCTCAAAAATAAATAATTGACTATTAAAATCCTAACAGTCTTAAATAAGAACATCAGTAAGCACCACTGGCATAATGGATAAGTCACTGCCCTCCTAAGCCAGGGGGTCCAAGTCCCATATGGGGTGGAAGTCATTACAGCAAGTGTCTCATCACTAGAGTTGATATTTTATCCTTGCTTCAACTGTAAAACAGTCTTGCAGTGTTTAGCTTGTAAAAAATGACCACAGAAGCTAAAATATGACATTAATTATGATAACATTGTTGTTGTTGTTGTTGTTGTTGTTTTTTAAACCTTTTCTATCACCGTGGACAGCTTATTCAAGTGCCATCTGGCATGCATGTTCCTTTGTTGCTCATCATTCATCACCAAAAATGATTTTCTTTTTCAATTCTTATGACTGTACTGATTGTATTGAATAAAATCCACATCTAGCATAACCAATGAATGCTGCAAAGTGCTCCAGTGGCGCAATTGGTCAGCACGCGGTACTTATAAGACAGTATCTGTTGAGCAATGCCGAGGTTGTGAGTTCATGCCTCACCTGGAGTATCTTTGTCTACTGTTTTTTTTTCTTTTCTTATGTCATTAGTCATTGATTATAAACTGCTACCTTAATATTTAATATGATATTACAAAGGATGGAAGAAAGAAAGAAAAAACACAAACATGATTGTGCATTTAAGTTGACAGCACACATCTGCTTTGGTTCAAATGCACTGCATATCTTCCTTCAGTCAGCCAACAAAACAGCAATGGAAAAGATTAACATACTGTTGGTAAAGCAGTTGCATCAAATTGATTTTCTGCAATATAGCATGATAATCCATACTGACAGCTCTGGATAGTACTAGCACATTTCTTGCTGGACTTGGTAATGCAAAGAACACAGTAAACAGCTTCACTTTTTCCTCAAAAATAAATAATTGACTATTAAAAACCTAACAGTCTTAAATAAGAACATCAGTAAGCACCACTGGCATAATGGATAAGTCACTGCCCTCCTAAGCCAGGGGGTCCAAGTTTTATATGGGGTGGAAGTCATTACAGCAAGTGTCTCATCACTAGAGTTGATATTTTATCCTTGCTTCAACTGTAAAATAGTCTTGCAGTGTTTAGCTTGTAAAAAATGACCACAGAAGCTAAAATATGACATTAATTATGATAACATTGTTGTTGTTGTTGTTGTTTTTTAAACCTTTTCTATCACCGTGGACAGCTTATTCAAGTGCCATCTGGCATGCATGTTACTCTGTTGCTCATCATTCATCACCAAAAATGATTTTCTTTTTCAATTCTTATGACTGTACTGATTGTATTGAATAAAATCCACATCTAGCATAACCAATTAATGCTGCAAAGTGCTCCAGTGGCGCAATTGATCAGCGCACGGTACTTATAAGACAGTATCTGTTGAGCAATGCCGAGGTTGTGAGTTCAAGCCTCACCTGGAGCATCTTTGTATACTGTTTTTTTTCCTTTTCTTATGTCATTAGTCATTGATTATAAACTGCTACCTTAATATTTAATATGATATTACAAAGGATGGAAGAAAGAATGAAAAAACACAAACATGATTGTGCATTTAAGTTGTCAGCACACATCTGCTTTGGTTCAAATGCACTGCATATCTTCCTTTAGTCAGCCAACAAAACAGCAATGGAAAAGATTAACATACTGTTGGTAAAGCAGTTGCATCAAATTGATTTTCTGCAATATAGCATAATAATCCATACTGACAGCTCTGGATAGTACCAGCACATTTCTTGCTGGACTTGGTAATGCAAAGAACACAGTAAACAGCTTCACTTTTTTTCAAAAATAAATAATTGACTATTAAAAACCTATCAGTCTTAAATAAGGACATCAGTAAGCACCACTGGCATAATGGACAATGCACTGTTCTCCTAAGCCAGTGGTTGTGGGTTTAAGTCCCGTCTGAGTTGGAAGTCATTACAGCAAGTGTCTCATCACTAGAGTTGATATTTTATCCTTGCTTCAACTGTAAAACAGTCTTGCAGTGATTAGCTTGTAAAAAATGACCACAGAAGCTAAAATATGACATTAATTATGATAACATTGTTGTTGTTGTTGTTGTTGTTGTTGTTGTTGTTGTTTTTTAAACCTTTTTTATCACCGTGACAGCTTATTCAAGTGCCATCTGGCATGCATGTTCCTTTGTTGCTCATCATTCATCACAAAAAATGATTTTCTTTTTAGATTCTTATGACTGTACTGATTGTATTGAATAAAATCCACATCTAGCATAACCAATCAATGCTGCAAAGTGCTCCAGTGGTGCAATTGGTCAGCGTGCGGTACTTATAAGTCAGTATCTGTTGAGCAATGCTGAGGTTGGGAGTTCAAGCCTCACCTGGAGCATCTTTGTATACTGTTTTTTTTTCTTTTCTTATGTCATTAGTCATTGATTATAAACTGCTACCTTAATATTTAATATGATATTACAAAGGAGGGAAGAAAGAAAGAAAAAACACAAACATGATTGTGCACTTAAGTTGTCAGCGCACATCTGCATATCTTCCTTCAGTCAGCCAACAAAACAGCAATGGTAAAGATTAACATACTGTTGGTAAAGCAGTTGCATCAAATTGATTTTCTGCAATATAGCATGATAATCCATACTGACAGCTCTGGATAGTACCAGCACATTTCTTGCTGGACTTGGTAATGCAAAGAACACAGTAAACAGCTTCACTTTTTCCTCAAAAATAAATAATTGACTATTAAAATCCTAACAGTCTTAAATAAGAACATCAGTAAGCACCACTGGCATAATGGATAAGTCACTGCCCTCCTAAGCCAGGGGGTCCAAGTCCCATATGGGGTGGAAGTCATTACAGCAAGTGTCTCATCACTAGAGTTGATATTTTATCCTTGCTTCAACTGTAAAACAGTCTTGCAGTGTTTAGCTTGTAAAAAATGACCACAGAAGCTAAAATATGACATTAATTATGATAACATTGTTGTTGTTGTTGTTGTTGTTGTTTTTTAAACCTTTTCTATCACCGTGTACAGCTTATTCAAGTGCCATCTGGCATGCATGTTCCTTTGTTGCTCATCATTCATCACCAAAAATGATTTTCTTTTTCAATTCTTATGACTGTACTGATTGTATTGAATAAAATCCACATCTAGCATAACCAATTAATGCTGCAAAGTGCTCCAGTGGCGCAATTGGTCAGCACGCGGTACTTATAAGACAGTATCTGTTGAGCAATGCTGAGGTTGTGAGTTCATGCCTCACCTGGAGCATCTTTGTATACTGCTTTTTTTTCTTTTCTTATGTCATTAGTCATTGATTATAAACTGCTACCTTAATATTTAATATGATATTACAAAGGATGGAAGAAAGAAAGAAAAAACACAAACATGATTGTGCATTTAAGTTGACAGCACACATCTGCTTTGGTTCAAATGCACTGCATATCTTCCTTCAGTCAGCCAACAAAACAGCAATGGAAAAGATTAACATACTGTTGGTAAAGAAGTTGCATCAAATTGATTTTCTGCAATATAGCATGATAATCCATACTGACAGCTCTGGATAGTACCAGCACATTTCTTGCTGGACTTGGTAATGCAAAGAACACAGTTAACAGCTTCACTTTTTCCTCAAAAATAAATAATTGACTATTAAAAACCTAACAGTCTTAAATAAGAACATCAGTAAGCACCACTGGCATAATGGATAAGTCACTGACCTCCTAAGCCAGGGGGTCCAAGTTTTATATGGGGTGGAAGTCATTACAGCAAGTGTCTCATCACTAGAGTTGATATTTTATCCTTGCTTCAACTGTAAAATAGTCTTGCAGTGTTTAGCTTGTAAAAAATGACCACAGAAGCTAAAATATGACATTAATTATGATAACATTGTTGTTGTTGTTTTTTAAACCTTTTCTATCACCGTGGACAGCTTATTCAAGTGCCATCTGGCATGCATGTTCCTCTGTTGCTCATCATTCATCACCAAAAATGATTTTCTTTTTCAATTCTTATGACTGTACTGATTGTATTGAATAAAATCCACATCTAGCATAACCAATAAATGCTGCAAAGTGCTCCAGTGGCGCAATTTATCAGCGCACGGTACTTATAAGACAGTATCTGTTGAGCAATGCCGAGGTTGTGAGTTCAAGCCTCACCTGGAGCATCTTTGTATACTGTTTTTTTTCCTTTTCTTATGTCATTAGTCATTGATTAAAAACTGCTACCTTAATATTTAATATGATATTACAAAGGATGGAAGAAAGAATGAAAAAACACAAACATGATTGTGCATTTAAGTTGTCAGCACACATCTGCTTTGGTTCAAATGCACTGCATATCTTCCTTCAGTCAGCCAACAAAACAGCAATGGAAAAGATTAACATACTGTTGGTAAAGAAGTTGCATCAAATTGATTTTCTGCAATATAGCATGATAATCCATACTGACAGCTCTGGATAGTACCAGCACATTTCTTGCTGGACTTGGTAATGCAAAGAACACAGTAAACAGCTTCACTTTTTCCTCAAAAATAAATAATTGACTATTAAAAACCTAACAGTCTTAAAAAAGAACATCAGTAAGCACCACTGGCATAATGGATAAGTCACTGCCCTCCTAAGCCAGGGGGTCCAAGTCCCATATGGGGTGGAAGTCATTACAGCAAGTGTCTCATCACTAGAGTTGATATTTTATCCTTGCTTCAACTGTAAAACAGTCTTGCAGTGTTTAGCTTGTAAAAAAATGACCACAGAAGCTAAAATATGACATTAATTATGATAACATTGTTGTTGTTCTTGTTTTTTAAACCTTTTCTATCACCGTGGACAGCTTATTCAAGTGCCATCTGGCATGCATGTTCCTTTGTTGCTCATCATTCATCACCAAAAATGATTTTCTTTTTCAATTCTTATGACTGTACTGATTGTATTGAATAAAATCCACATCTAGCATAACCAATTAATGCTGCAAAGTGCTCCAGTGGCGCAATTGGTCAGCGCGCGGTACTAATAAGACAGTATCTGTTGAGCAATGCCGAGGTTGTGAGTTCAAGCCTCACCTGGAGCATCTTTGTATATTGTTTTTTTTCCTTTTCTTATGTCATTAGTCATTGATTATAAACTGCTACCTTAATATTTAATATGATATTACAAAGGATGGAAGAAAGAAAGAAAAAACACAAACATGATTGTGCATTTAAGTTGTCAGCACACATCTGCATATCTTCCTTCAGTCAGCCAACAAAACAGCAATGGAAAAGATTTACATACTGTTGGTAAAGCAGTTGCATGAAATTGATTTTCTGCAATATAGCATGATAATCCATACTGACAGCTCTGGATAGTACCAGCACATTTCTTGCTGGACTTGGTAATGCAAAGAACACAGTAAACAGCTTCACTTTTTTCTCAAAAAATAAATAATTGACTTTTAAAACTAACAGTCTTAAATAAGAACATCAGTAAGCACCACTGGCATAATGGGTAAGGCACTGTTCTCCTATGCCAGTGGTTGTGGGTTTAAGTCCCGTCTGAGTTGGAATTCATTACAGTAAGTGTCTCATCACTAGAGTTGATATTTTATCCTTGCTTCAACTGTAAAACAGTCTTTTAGCTTGTAAAAGTGTTTAGCTTGTAAAAAATGACCACAGAAGCTAAAATATGACATTAATTATGATAACATTGTTGTTGTTGTTGTTTTTTAAACCTTTTCTATCACCGTGGACAGCTTATTCAAGTGCCATCTTGCATGCATGTTCCTTTGTTGCTCATCATTCATCACCAAAAATGATTTTCTTTTTCAATTCTTATGACTGTACTGATTGTATTGAATAAAATCCACATCTAGCATAACCAATGAATGCTGCAAAGTGCTCCAGTGGCGCAATTGATCAGCGCACGATACTTATAAGACAGTATCTGTTGAGCAATGCCGAGGTTGTGAGTTCAAGCCTCACCTGGAGCATCTTTGTATACTGTTTTTTTTTCCTTTTCTTATGTCATTAATCATTGATTATAAACTGCTACCTTAATATTTAATATGATATTACAAAGGATGGAAGAAAGAATGAAAAAACACAAACATGATTGTGCATTTAAGTTGTCAGCACACATCTGCATATCTTCCTTCAGTCAGCCAACAAAACAGCAATGGAAAAGATTAACATACTGTTGGTAAAGCAGTTGCATCAAATTGATTTTCTGCAATATAGCATGATAATCCATACTGACAGCTCTGGATAGTACCAGCACATTTCTTGCTGGACTTGGTAATGCAAAGAACACAGTAAACAGCTTCACTTTTTTTCAAAAATAAATAATTGACTATTAAAAACGTATCAGTCTTAAATAAGGACATCAGTAAGCACCACTGGCATAATGGATAAGGCACTGTTCTCCTAAGCCAGTGGTTGTGGGTTTAAGTCCCGTCTGAGTTGGAAGTCATTACAGCAAGTGTCTCATCACTAGAGTTGATATTTTATCCTTGCTTCAACTGTAAAACAGTCTTGCAGTGTTTAGCTTGTAAAAAATGACCACAGAATCTAAAATATGACATTAATTATGATAACATTGTTGTTGTTGTTTTTTAAACCTTTTCTATCACCGTGGACAGCTTATTCAAGTGCCATCTGGCATGCATGTTCCTTTGTTGCTCATCATTCATCACCAAAAATGATTTTCTTTTTCAATTCTTATGACTGTACTGATTGTATTGAATAAAATCCACATCTAGCATAACCAATTAATGCTACAAAGTGCTCCAGTGACACAATTGGTCAGCGCGCGGTACTTATAAGACAGTATCTGTTGAGCAATGCCGAGGTTGTGAGTTCAAGCCTCACCTGGAGCATCTTTGTATACTGTTTTTTTTTCCTTTTCTTATGTCATTAGTCATTGATTATAAACTGCTACCTTAATATTAATATGATATTACAAAGGATGGAAGAAAGAAAGAGAAAACACAAACATGATTCTGCATTTAAGTTGTCAGCACACATCTGCTTTGGTTCAAATGCACTGCATATCTTCCTTCAGTCAGCCAACAAAACAGCAATGGAAAAGATTAACATACTGTTGGTAAAGCAGTTGCATCAAATTGATTTTCTGCAATATAGCATGATAATCCATACTGACAGCTCTGGATAGTACCAGCACATTTCTTGCTGGACTTGGTAATGCAAAGAACACAGTAAACAGCTTCACTTTTTCCTCAAAAATAAATAATTGACTATTAAAAACCTAACAGTCTTAAATAAGAACATCAGTAAGCACCACTGGCATAATGGATAAGTCACTGCCCTCCTAAGCCAGGGGGTCCAAGTCCTATATGGGGTGGAAGTCATTACAGCAAGTGTCTCATCACTAGAGTTGATATTTTATCCTTGCTTCAACTGTAAAACAGTCTTGCAGTGTTTAGCTTGTAAAAAAATGACCACAGAAGCTAAAATATGACATTAATTATGATAACATTGTTGTTGTTCTTGTTTTTTAAACCTTTTCTATCACCGTGGACAGCTTATTCAAGTGCCATCTGGCATGCATGTTCCTTTGTTGCTCATCATTCATCACCAAAAATGATTTTCTTTTTCAATTCTTATGACTGTACTGATTGTATTGAATAAAATCCACATCTAGCATAACCAATTAATGCTGCAAAGTGCTCCAGTGGCGCAATTGGTCAGCGCGCGGTACTAATAAGACAGTATCTGTTGAGCAATGCCGAGGTTGTGAGTTCAAGCCTCACCTGGAGCATCTTTGTATATTGTTTTTTTTCCTTTTCTTATGTCATTAGTCATTGATTATAAACTGCTACCTTAATATTTAATATGATATTACAAAGGATGGAAGAAAGAAAGAAAAAACACAAACATGATTGTGCATTTAAGTTGTCAGCACACATCTGCTTTGGTTCAAATGCACTGCATATCTTCCTTCAGTCAGCCAACAAAACAGCAATGGAAAAGATTAACATACTGTTGGTAAAGCAGTTGCATCAAATTGATTTTCTGCAATATAGCATGATAATCCATACTGACAGCTCTGGATAGTACCAGCACATTTTTTGCTGGACTTGGTAATGCAAAGAATACAGTAAACAGCTTCACTTTTTCCTCAAAAATAAATAATTGACTATTAAAAACCTAACAGTCTTAAATAAGAACATCAGTAAGCACCACTGGCATAATGGATAAGTCACTGCCCTCCTAAGCCAGGGGGTCCAAGTCCCATATGGGGTGGAAGTAATTACAGCAAGTGTCTCATCACTAGAGTTGATATGTTATCCTTGCTTCAACTGTAAAACAGTCTTGCAGTGTTTAGCTTGTAAAAAATGACCACAGAAGCTAAAATATGACATTAATTATGATAACATTGTTGTTGTTGTTTTTTAAACCTTTTCTATCACCGTGGACAGCTTATTTAAGTGCCATCTGGCATGCATGTTCCTTTGTTGCTCATCATTCATCACCAAAAATGATTTTCTTTTTCAATTCTTATGACTGTACTGATTGTATTGAATAAAATCCACATCTAGCATAACCAACTAATGCTGCAAAGTGCTCCAGTGGTGCAATTGGTCAGTGCGCGATACTAATAAGACAGTATTTGTTGAGCAATGCCGAGGTTGTGAGTTCAAGCCTCACCTGGAGCATCTTTGTATACTGTTTTTTTTCCTTTTTTTATGTCATTAGTCATTGATTATAAACTGCTACCTTAATATTTAATATGATATTACAAAGGTTGGAAGAAAGAAAGAAAAAACACAAACATGATTGTGCATTTAAGTTGTCAGCACACATCTGCTTTGGTTCAAATGCACTGCATATCTTCCTTCAGTCAGCCAACAAAACAGCAATGGAAAAGATTAACATACTGTTGGTAAAGCAGTTGCATCAAATTGATTTTCTGCAATATAGCATGATAATCCATACTGACAGCTCTGGATAGTACCAGCACATTTCTTGCTGGACTTGGTAATGCAAAGAACACAGTAAACAGCTTCACTTTTTCCTCAAAAAATAAATAATTGACTATTAAAAACCTAACAGTCTTAAATAAGAACATCAGTAAGCACCACTGGCATAATGGATAAGGCACTGTTCTCCTAAGCCAGTGGTTGTGGGTTTAAGTCCCGTCTGAGTTGGAAGTCATTACAGCAAGTGTCTCATCACTAGAGTTGATATTTTATCCTTGCTTCAACTGTAAAACAGTCTTGCAGTGTTTAGCTTGTAAAAAATGACCACAGAAGCTAAAATATGACATTAATTATGATACCATTGTTGTTGTTGTTTTTTAAACCTTTTCTATCACCGTGGACAGCTTATTCAAGTGCCATCTGGCATGCATGTTCCTTTGTTGCTCATCATTCATCACCAAAAATGATTTTCTTTTTCAATTCTTATGACTGTACTGATTGTATTGAATAAAATCCACATCTAGCATAACCAACTAATGCTGCAAAGTGCTCCAGTGGTGCAATTGGTCAGTGCGCGATACTAATAAGACAGTATTTGCTGAGCAATGCCGAGGTTGTGAGTTCAAGCCTCACGTGGAGCATCTTTGTATACTGTTTTTTTTCCTTTTTTTATGTCATTAGTCATTGATTATAAACTGCTACCTTAATATTAATATGATATTACAAAGGTTGGAAGAAAGAAAGAAAAAACACAAACATGATTGTGCATTTAAGTTGTCAGCACACATCTGCTTTGGTTCAAATGCACTGCATATCTTCCTTCAGTCAGCCAACAAAACAGCAATGGAAAAGATTAACATACTGTTGGTAAAGCAGTTGCATCAAATTGATTTTCTGCAATATAGCATGATAATCCATACTGACAGCTCTGGATAGTACCAGCACATTTCTTGCTGGACTTGGTAATGCAAAGAACACAGTAAACAGCTTCACTTTTTCCTCAAAAATAAATAATTGACTATTAAAAACCTAACAGTCTTAAATAAGAACATCAGTAAGCACCACTGGCATAATGGATAAGTCACTGCCCTCCTAAGCCAGGGGGTCCAAGTTCCATATGGGGTGGAAGTCATTACAGCAAGTGTCTCATCACTAGAGTTGATATTTTATCCTTACTTCAACTGTAAAACAGTCTTGCAGTGTTTAGCTTGTAAAAAATGACCACAGAAGCTAAAATATGACATTAATTATGATAACATTGTTGTTGTTGTTTTGTAAACCTTTTTTATCACCGTGGACAGCTTATTCAAGTGCCATCTGGCATGCATGTTCCTTTGTTGCTCATCATTCATCACCAAAAATGATTTTCTTTTTAGATTCTTATGACTGTACTGATTGTATTGAATAAAATCCACATCTAGCATAACCAATCAATGCTGCAAAGTGCTCCAGTGGTGCAATTGGTCAGCGTGCGGTACTTATAAAACAGTATCTGTTGAGCAATTCTGAGGTTGGGAGTTCAAGCCTCACCTGGAGCATCTTTGTATACTGTTTTTTTTTTCTTTTCTTATGTCGTTAGTCATTGATTGTAAACTGCTACCTTAATATTTAATATGATATTACAAAGGAGGGAAGAAAGAAAGAAAAAACACAAACATGATTGTGCATTTAAGTTGTCAGCACACATCTGCATATCTTCCTTCAGTCAGCCAACAAAACAGCAATGGAAAAGATTTACATACTGTTGGTAAAGCAGTTGCATGAAATTGATTTTCTGCAATATAGCATGATAATCCATACTGACAGCTCTGGATAGTACCAGCACATTTCTTGCTGGACTTGGTAATGCAAAGAACACAGTAAACAGCTTCACTTTTTTCTCAAAAAATAAATAATTGACTTTTAAAACTAACAGTCTTAAATAAGAACATCAGTAAGCACCACTGGCATAATGGGTAAGGCACTGTTCTCCTAAGCCAGTGGTTGTGGGTTTAAGTCCCGTCTGAGTTGGAAGTCATTACAGTAAGTGTCTCATCACTAGAGTTGATATTTTATCCTTGCTTCAACTGTAAAACAGTCTTGCAGTGTTTAGCTTGTAAAAAATGACCACAGAAGCTAAAATATGACATTAATTATGATAACATTGTTGTTGTTGTTTTTTAAACCTTTTCTATCACCGTGGACAGCTTATTCAAGTGCCATCTGGCATGCATGTTCCTTTGTTGCTCATCATTCATCACCAAAAATGATTTTCTTTTTCAATTCTTATGACTGTACTGATTGTATTGAATAAAATCCACATCTAGCATAACCAATCAATGCTGCAAAGTGCTCCAGTGGCGCAATTGATCAGCGCACGATACTTATAACACAGTATCTGTTGAGCAATGCCGAGGTTGTGAGTTCAAGCCTCACCTGGAGCATCTTTGTATACTGTTTTTTTTTCCTTTTCTTATGTCATTAATCATTGATTATAAACTGCTACCTTAATATTTAATATGATATTACAAAGGATGGAAGAAAGAATGAAAAAACACAAACATGATTGTGCATTTAAGTTGTCAGCACAAATCTGCATATCTTCCTTCAGTCAGCCAACAAAACAGCAATGGAAAAGATTAACATACTGTTGGTAAAGCAGTTGCATCAAATTGATTTTCTGCAATATAGCATGATAATCCATACTGACAGCTCTGGATAGTACCAGCACATTTCTTGCTGGACTTGGTAATGCAAAGAACACAGTAAACAGCTTCACTTTTTTTCAAAAATAAATAATTGACTATTAAAAACGTATCAGTCTTAAATAAGGACATCAGTAAGCACCACTGGCATAATGGATAAGGCACTGTTCTCCTAAGCCAGTGGTTGTGGGTTTAAGTCCCGTCTGAGTTGGAAGTCATTACAGCAAGTGTCTCATCACTAGAGTTGATATTTTATCCTTGCTTCAACTGTAAAACAGTCTTGCAGTGTTTAGCTTGTAAAAAATGACCACAGAATCTAAAATATGACATTAATTATGATAACATTGTTGTTGTTGTTTTTTAAACCTTTTCTATCACCGTGGACAGCTTATTCAAGTGCCATCTGGCATGCATGTTCCTTTGTTGCTCATCATTCATCACCAAAAATGATTTTCTTTTTCAATTCTTATGACTGTACTGATTGTATTGAATAAAATCCACATCTAGCATAACCAATTAATGCTACAAAGTGCTCCAGTGACACAATTGGTCAGCGTGCGGTACTTATAAGACAGTATCTGTTGAGCAATGCCGAGGTTGTGAGTTCAAGCCTCACCTGGAGCATCTTTGTATACAGTTTTTTTTCCTTTTCTTATGTCATTAGTCATTGATTATAAACTGCTACCTTAATATTAATATGATATTACAAAGGATGGAAGAAAGAAAGAGAAAACACAAACATGATTCTGCATTTAAGTTGTCAGCACACATCTGCTTTGGTTCAAATGCACTGCATATCTTCCTTCAGTCAGCCAACAAAACAGCAATGGAAAAGATTAACATACTGTTGGTAAAGCAGTTGCATCAAATTGATTTTCTGCAATATAGCATGATAATCCATACTGACAGCTCTGGATAGTACCAGCACATTTCTTGCTGGACTTGGTAATGCAAAGAACACAGTAAACAGCTTCACTTTTTCCTCAAAAATAAATAATTGACTATTAAAAACCTAACAGTCTTAAATAAGAACATCAGTAAGCACCACTGGCATAATGGATAAGTCACTGCCCTCCTAAGCCAGGGGGTCCAAGTCCTATATGGGGTGGAAGTCATTACAGCAAGTATCTCATCACTAGAGTTGATATTTTATCCTTGCTTCAACTGTAAAACAGTCTTGCAGTGTTTAGCTTGTAAAAAATGACCACAGAAGCTAAAATATGACATTAATTATGATAACATTGTTGTTGTTGTTGTTGTTTTTTAAACCTTTTATATCACCGTGGACAGCTTATTCAAGTGCCATCTGGCATGCATGTTCCTTTGTTGCTCATCATTCATCACCAAAAATGATTTTCTTTTTCAATTCTTATGACTGTACTGATTGTATTGAATAAAATCCACATCTAGCATAACCAATTAATGCTGCAAAGTGCTCCAGTGGCGCAATTGGTCAGCGCGCGGTACTTATAAGACAGTATCTGTTGAGCAATGCCGAGGTTGTGAGTTCAAGCCTCACCTGGAGCAGCTTTGTATAATGATTTTTTTCTTTTTTTTTATGTCATTAGTCATTGATTATAAACTGCTACCTTAATATTTAATATGATATTACAAAGGATGGAAGAAAGAAAGAAAAAACACAAACATGATTGTGCATTTAATTTGTCAGCACACATATGCTTTGGTTCAAATGCACTGCATATCTTCCTTCAGTCAGCCAACAAAACAGCAATGGAAAAGATTAACATACTGTTGGTAAAGCAGTTGCATCAAATTGATTTTCTGCAATATACTGTAGCATGATAATCCATACTGACAGCTCTGGATAGTACCAGCTTATTTCTTGCTGGACTTGGTAATGCAAAGAACACAGTAAACAGCTTCACTGTTTCCTCAAAAATAAATAATTGACTATTAAAAACCTAACAGTCTTAAATAAGAACATCAGTAAGCACCACTGGCATAATGGATAAGTCCCTGCCCTCCTAAGCCAGGGGGTCCAAGTCCTATATGGGGTGGAAGTCATTACAGCAAGTGTCTCATCACTAGAGTTGATATTTTATCCTTGCTTCAACTGTAAAACAGTCTTGCAGTGTTTAGCTTGTAAAAAATGACCACAGAAGCTAAAATATGACATTAATTATGATAACATTGTTGTTGTTGTTGTTGTTTTTTAAACCTTTTCTATCACAGTGGACAGCTTATTCAAGTGCCATCTGGCATGCATGTTCCTTTGTTGCTCATCATTCATCACCAAAAATGATTTTCTTTTTCAATTCTTATGACTGTACTGATTGTATTGAATAAAATCCATATCTAGCATAACCAATTAAGGCTGCAAAGTGCTCCAGTGGCGCAATTGGTCAGCGCACGGTACTTATAAGACAGTATCTGTTGAGCAATGCCGAGGTTGTGAGTTCAAGCCTCACCTGGAGCAGCTTTGTATAATGTTTTTTTTTCCTTTTTTTATGTCATTAGTCATTGATTATAAACTGCTACCTTAATATTTAATATGATATTACAAAGGATGGAAGAAAGAAAGAAAAAACACAAACATGATTGTGCATTTAAGTTGTCAGCACACATATGCTTTGGTTCAAATGCACTGCATATCTTCCTTCAGTCAGCCAACAAAACAGCAATGGAAAAGATTAACATACTGTTGGTAAAGCAGTTGCATCAAATTGATTTTCTGCAATATAGCATGATAATCCATACTGACAGCTCTGGATAGTACCAGCACATTTCTTGCTGGACTTGGTAATGCAAAGAACACAGTAAACAGCTTCACTTTTTCCTCAAAAATAAATAATTGACTATTAAAAACCTAACAGTCTTAAATAAGAACATCAGTAAGCACCACTGGCATAATGGATAAGTCACCGCCCTCCTAAGCCAGGGGGTCCAAGTCCCATATGGGGTGGAAGTCATTACAGCAAGTGTCTCATCACTAGAGTTGATATTTTATCCTTGCTTCAACTGTAAAACAGTCTTGCAGTGTTTAGCTTGTAAAAAATGACCACAGAAGCTAAAATATGACATTAATTATGATAACATTGTTGTTGTTGTTTTTTAAACCTTTTCTATCACCGTAGACAGCTTATTCAAGTGCCATCTGGCATGCATGTTCCTTTGTTGCTTATCATTCATCACCAAAAATGATTTTCTTTTTCAATTCTTATGACTGTACTGATTGTATTGAATAAAATCCACATCTAGCATAACCAATGAATGCTGCAAAGTGCTCCAGTGGCGCAATTGGTCAGCGCGCGGTACTAATAAGACAGTATCAGTTGAGCAATGCCGAGGTTGTGAGTCCAGGCCTTACCTGGAGCATTTTTGTATACTGTTTTTTTTTCCTTTTCTTATGTCATTAGTCATTGATTATAAACTGCTACCTTAATATTTAATATGATATTACAAAGGATGGAAGAAAGAAAGAAAAAACACAAACATGATTGTGCATTTAAGTTGTCAGCACACATCTGCTTTGGTTCAAATGCACTGCATATCTTCCTTCAGTCAGCCAACAAAACAGCAATGGAAAATATTAACATACTGTTGGTAAAGCAGTTGCATCAAATTGATTTTCTGCAATATAGCATGATAATCCATACTGACAGCTCTGGATAGTACCAGCACATTCCTTGCTGGACTTGGTAATGCAAAGTACACAGTAAACAGCTTCACTTTTATTCAAAAATAAATAATTGACTATTAAAAACCTATCAGTCTTAAATAAGGACATCAGTAAGCACCACTGGCATAATGGATAAGGCACTGTTCTCCTAAGCCAGTGGTTGTGGGTTTAAGTCCCATCTGAGTTGGAAGTCATTACAGCAGTGTCTCATCACTAGAGTTGATATTTTATCCTTGCTTCAACTGTAAAACAGTCTTGCAGTGTTTAGCTTGTAAAAAATGACCGCAGAAGCTAAAATATTACATTAATTATGATAACATTGTTGTTGTTGTTTTTTAAACCTTTTCTATCACCGTGGACAGCTTATTCAAGTGCCATCTGGCATGCATGTTCCTTTGTTGCTCATCATTCATCACCAAAAATGATTTTCTTTTTCAATTCTTATGACTGTACTGATTGTATTGAATAAAATCCACATCTAGCATAACCAATTAGTGCTGCAAAGTGCTCCAGTGGCGCAATTGGTCAGCACGTGGTACTTATAAGACAGTATCTGTTGAGCAATGCCGAGGTTGTGAGTTCAAGCCTCACCTGGAGCATCTTTGTATACTGTTTTTTTTTCCTTTTCTTATGTCATTAGTCATTGATTATAAACTGCTACCTTAATATTTAATATGATATTACAAAGGATGGAAGAAGTAAAGAAAAAACACAAACATGATTGTGCATTTAAGTTGTCAGCACACATCTGCTTTGGTTCAAATGCACTGCATATCTTCCTTCAGTCAGCCAACAAAACAGCAATGGAAAAGATTAACATACTGTTGGTAAAGCAGTTGCATCAAATTGATTTTCTGCAATATAGCATGATAATCCATACTGACAGCTCTGGATAGTACCAGCACATTTCTTGCTGGACTTGGTAATGCAAAGAACACAGTAAACAGCTTCACTTTTTCCTCAAAAATAAATAATTGACTATTAAAAACCTAACAGTCTTAAATAAGAACATCAGTAAGCACCACTGGCATAATGGGTAAGGCACTTTTCTCCTAAGCCAGTGGTTGTGGGTTTAAGTCCCGTCTGAGTTGGAAGTCATTACAGCAAGTGTCTCATCACTAGAGTTGATATTTTATCCTTGCTTCAACTGTAAAACAGTCTTGCAGTGTTTAGCTTGTAAAAAATGACCACAGAAGCTAAAATATTACATTAATTATGATAACATTGTTGTTGTTGTTTTTTAAACCTTTTCTATCACAGTGGACAGCTTATTCAAGTGCCATCTGGCATGCATGTTCCTTTGTTGCTCTTCATTCATCACCAAAAATGATTTTCTTTTTCAATTCTTATGACTGTACTGATTGTATTGAATAAAATCCACATCTAGCATAACCAATTAATGCTGCAAAGTGCTCCAGTGGCGCAATTGGTCAGCGCACGGTACTTATAAGACAGTATCTGTTCAGCAATGCTGAGGTTGTGAGTTCAAGCCTCACCTGGAGCATCTTTGTATACTGTTTTTTTTCCTTTTCTTGTGTCATTAGTCATTGATTATAAACTGCTACCTTAATATTTAATATGATATTACAAAGGATGGAAGAAAGAATGAAAAAACACAAACATGATTGTGCATTTAAGTTGTCAGCACACATCTGCTTTGGTTCAAATGCACTGCATATCTTCCTTCAGTCAGCCAATAAATCAGCAATGGAAAAGATTAACATACTGTTGGTAAAGCAGTTGAATCAAATTGATTTTCTGCAATATAGCATGATAATCCATACTGACAGCTCTGGATAG